>NW_009702302.1:16106-20059 GCF_000703405.1 Apaloderma vittatum
GAAAGCAGAAATAAGCCAATGCATTTATTTTGGGGTTATTTTTATTTTTTTCAAACCATCCACTCCAAAGCGGTGCCTACCTGCAGGGCCAGGTCTGGGCTTCGGCTTAGCTAGGCTGAGGGGTAAAACCCAAACCCTTCAGCAGCTTTAGGGAGACAGCCAAGGGAGGAGGGGTCCCAGACAGGTTCGGCATTTTTAGGTGTGGTCTTTTTTTTTTTTTGCACCAGTGCTGGGGCACAACAGAGCTGCAGGGGTTTTTTTGTTTGGTTGGTTTTTTTGCAGGGGGAAACTGCTGTAAAAGTAGAGGAGGAAGTGCAGAACAGAGCCCTCCAATTTCAATGAGACTTCTCGAGGTTTCTCCCCTCCAGACATCAGGAGCCCTTTTATTTTTCTTTTCTGCTGCGCTTTCTATCATTTCCACCCATGGCTGTTGCTAGGGGCCACGGCATCTGTGCTTTTAGAGCATCACACACATGTTTGGGACGAAGGCACCTCCCCAGCACCTACTGCCAGCTGCACCCATCGCCCATGGGTGCCCAAACCCCACCTCGGGGCCCACGGCTGCAATCCCACCCCATCCTCCAGCCCCTATTTCAACTAAACTCCCCCCTAAACCTCCCAGCACGCTGCAATGCAGACACTCCCATCAATTCCAGCAGCTGCAGGGAACTACTGGTTGCTGGGGTCGGTGCCAGCGCTCTGGCTCGGCCAGGGTGAGAAGCCACAGGCAGTGCCCACTAAATTTGCTTAGAAAGACAGAGATTTCCCTTTTTCCCTATTCCCTCCACCCCCAATCTCAAAGTATCCTATTCTTTCAACACCATATGTAAAACCAAAAAAAAAAAAAATCACAGAAAATGTCTAATTCAGAATAATATTAGCACTATGCACAAATTTTTAATGCATGTTTGCAGCAGGAGCTTTTTTATTACCATTAATTCACTGCAAATGGTTTCAAAGTTTTTAACAACCAAAATTTTTTAGATGCTGTTCAACATAGGAAGGGCTTCTTCCCATAACTGGTACTTTCCACTATGCTAAAAACAGAATTCCCAAACTGACAGAAAAGAGTCTTTAACATATCTCAAAACAAAACCCCCTAACAACCCTCATATTTCATTACAGGGAACATTCACCCAGGGCAGTTCATGGAGGAAGATTTGCAAGCTGTGGCAGTTACCAAGAAGGTCACTTTATACCGCTGTTGTGGCAGAAGCGGAGTTTGCAACAATAAATATTCAGGGAACAGTTTTATCCAGTGACTAATGAAATAACAGATGAAAATCATCTGGACTATGAAACAGGATGCTCTAACTCAAGGCACCCAGGCAACTGCATTGGCCAGACACCTCCCATTTGCATCCTCCAGCTGGGAGAAGCTCCCTTTCTTGGTGCGAGATAAAAATAATGAAAATTCCACATAGGGCATCGGTCAACCCCTTGAAATTGTAAAATAATACAAGAGAAAGGAGAAAAAGAATCGAGGGAGAGAAACCAGTGACAGCAACATCAGCGGTGACCCAGGAAAACGTTTCCCTGAAAGCCAGAGAAACAAGAGGGTCATCCTGATGTTTCCTCTTTGGCATCTGTCGGGTGCAGCTGAGAAATGAGGACAAGTCATACAAAGGATCTGGATGGGGAAGAAGAAAAGTTGTGCTAATTCAGTCGCGTAACAGTGTAGAGGAAGCTGGGAACGCGCGTCTGCTCGGCCACAGCGGGTGTTGCGTGCCCGTGAAGTTAGCAGTGCCGAGGTGGATGACCGAGCAGCTACCAATGGTGAAGAGCAGCACATGCTGAACACGTGAAGCGCTGGACTCTGCTCTGGTGATTTCCTTCTGGCCTCCGCCGAATCACTAATCCCATCTGCTTTGGTTTCTTCATGTGTAAAATGAGAATTTACTCGCTTTCCTAATAACAGTGATGAAAATTGGAGGGTCAAAGCAGAAAGCTGTTTTGTTAACTCCCAACAGCGAAGAGATAGAACAGCTCCGGATTATCTGGATTCAAAGGAATCAAATAATTTCATGGTAAACAAAAGTTTTAGACTGTTGCTATGGGAACCATCACAGCTCCCCAGAAAGACAATGAATGGCAACTTAATCCTCTCCCATCTGAAAGGGGAAAAACGTGCACAGGGTTTAACCTCGGGAGCCAAACTCCAGAATGGCAACCAGGTGTAGAACCAACACCTCTGCATCCTGACGTAAACCTCCACGACTCTTTCGTAACCTTAACAAGAAATCCTTTTTTCTCTTCAGGCTTACAGAACTTTGCTTTCTCTGTTCCATTTTTAGAAGAAGCTGGCGTGACAATGCTGAAGGTAGGCTCGCCAACGCTGGCGCTGCAGCCGTGGTCAAGTAAGGTAAATGGTGCAGAGGAAGGACGGCGAGCGCTCGGCCGGTGCTGACTCATGTTTGCCTCTGGACACCAGCGCATCTGCTGACTCACTCTCCTTTTTGGGTTTGGTAACCTCCCAGCTCTCCTCCCAGAAGGTAGCGCTGCTTCAATCAACATCACTTAAATAAGTTAAAATAATCAGATTTGACACACGATTGAAATGATTCTTCCACATATGAAGGATCTATTTACAGGAAATACAGTAACAACACAGTATTCCATATATTTATGAGGAGTTTCAAACCTTTATTCTTCATCATAAATACTTTATCCGGCACTCTCATTTTACAGTCGTTAAAACGCCATTTCTTTTGCACCTTAATCTTGCCCGGCTGCTAGGAAATAAGAATTCACACAGTCAGAAACACGAAACCAATTGTTCCATTTTGCGCCAGGCACCGTGAGGATCCGAAGGAATAACTCACTGCTCTCTAGCCCATCTGCTACAATTAAAGGCAGTTTACAATCCAGGCAAATTCAGCGCAAGGGGTTCAAAGGCTGGCAACCCAAACACCCATAAGCTCCCCTAACCCAAATCATGGAAGGCCCAGAATGTACCAGGAGTTTGAGGACAGATTACATAATACATTGAAGTTGAAGGTCTGTTCCTTTTCATAGTCATTTTTCTTTAAACATCCGAACACAAGCTGCACAGCTTGCCAGGAATAAAAGCATTCTGCAGTTACAGTAAAACAAGCCACATCCTCTTCTACTTCCATGCAGTAACCACCTAACAGTGTGAGATGCAGCGATAAAGGACAGAGATGTGCGTAAAAAAAATTTCTTCCTACCTTCTTCACCACACAACTGCATAAAATACGGTTTTGCAAAATTTGGGTATCCAGGTAAATCATGCCTATCCATTTACTAAAAACACCTGAGACTTATAAACCCAAGTAATGCATCAGTGCAGAGCAGTTCAGGGCTTACCACAAATGTTATCTGGAACTAAGTCTCAGCCTGAGCAACTGAAATGCCGACGCAGCCGTTCCTGGCCTTGTTGGTTCCTGGCCTTGTGCAGGGATACCCTGACAGGCAGCTGAGGGCTGAAAGACTCCTGTGGAAGCAAAGCAGGGAACAAAGGAGCAACACACTCCTCCCTAACAAAGGATACCCATCAGGAATCATTACTGTTCCTAATGCAGAAGATACAAGGCTCAACACGGTGACCCACAAACCCTCATGTCTTAAAGCATTCTGCCTCCTCCAACACGCGGCACCACTGAAGGCTGGCAGATGTGCAGCACAACAAATCCTGGTCGAGGGCACCGCTTATCACACGGCTCCCCTGAGTCCTTTTTGAAGGGGAAATGCCAGTCCTGGCCCAGGAGCGCTCACACGCTCAAGTGGAACCAAACTCGGGCTGAGGCTTTAGAAATGCGTCCGTTTTGCTGCTGTTAGCAACCACTATCAAGCTTCTGCCTTGCTGCTGTTAGCAACCAGTTATCAAGCTTCTGCCTCCAGGGCTGACCCTTGGCCTCTGCCCCTAGCGCCGCCGTAAGAACCCTCCAGCTGAATCCCCCCACCGCCTCCGACGGCAGGAAGGGGGTGGGGGG
>NW_009702303.1:0-236 GCF_000703405.1 Apaloderma vittatum
TTTCTCTCTTCCAGAGGTGAAGTGTCGTCTTTTCCTCACTCAGAACCTTCTGCTCCGAGGTTTTGCTGCTGCCAGAACATGCCTGCCACATGCACTATACTTCCAAACCCTCTGTAGCATATCAGTCTTCCCTGCTTCTTGGAAGAGTGCCGTGCACTCTCGGAAGTCACCAAAACGGGAAGCACAGAAGTCAACCGAAAGCTAAGAAGAAAACCTGAACACCACACAGTAGTGCT
>NW_009702303.1:373-683 GCF_000703405.1 Apaloderma vittatum
TGCCAACCGCTAAACTCTGCAGAGCACTCTGGTGCTCTAGGGCTTCCTTGTTGGCGCTTTGTATCCTGCGGCGATTTCTCTCTTCCAGAGGTGAAGTGTCGTCTTTTCCTCACTCAGAACCTTCTGCTCCGAGGTTTTGCTGCTGCCAGAACATGCCTGCCACATGCACTATACTTCCAAACCCTCTGTAGCATATCAGTCTTCCCTGCTTCTTGGAAGAGTGCCGTGCACTCTCGGAAGTCACCAAAACGGGAAGCACAGAAGTCAACCGAAAGCTAAGAAGAAAACCTGAACACCACACAGTAGTGCT
>NW_009702304.1:0-1303 GCF_000703405.1 Apaloderma vittatum
CCTCCACCCCCCAGCACCATTGCACTCCGCCTCCCCGTGTCCCCTGGCTCCCAACCCCTGCCTCAGTTTCCCCAACGCACGTTTGCCCAAGGGACCCCCTTAAACCCAACCAGCGGCTCCATCGCCCCCCCAGCTGGGAAGCCCCTCGGAACGGGGGCTCTTGCCAAGGCCCCAGCAGCGATTGTGATTTTCCCCTCGAGCGTGGCTAACACCAGCACTCGTCGGCACGGCCGAAGCCAGAGCATTTTTCCTCCCCCCGCTGGGGTAGCTCAGGCAACACTCACTGCAGAGACAAGACCTGGAGGTGGAGGGGGGGGATATAATCCCCTCCCACAGCCAGGAAGGAGAAAGAAATCGCAAGAATTCCCCTCAAAATAAAGGCACAAACTTGGAGCAGGCTGCCGGACCCATCCTGCCATTTATTTGTGGTTTTCCACCCCCCCTTCCGTCAGCTATTTTCCAGCTTTCAGCCCAATCCTGAAGCTCTGGTGTCCATTCTCCAAGAGGATAAAGCCCCAGGAGCCAGGGACACCCACAGGGCTCCGTTTCTTGAACAATGACCAAACTCACTAAATTCAAGGACAATCAGAGTTGAAGAAGCTGGTGGGGTTTTTTTTACTATTATTTATTTATGCTGTTATTACAGCGAGGTGGTGAAAACCGACGCACTCCCTGCTTTGAAGCAGAGCAGACAGCCTGCCCTGAATGGTTAAAAAACCCCAATTAAATGGTGAAAATCGTGCCCTTCCTCCCTGCCTAAGGACTGGCGTTAAGGTCAGCTCTTCCCTTTCCTTAATCTGTGATATTTTTCTTCTCTTTTCACCTTGATAACAATTTTCCCTGAGCTGCCAGCCAGCTGGGAAACGGCCTCTTTTGTCTTTAGCCCTTCCTATCTTTCCAGGAAAATGGAATCTTGTTTTATATATTTTTCTTTATTGGCACATTGGCCCTACCGGACGTCATGATGCTCCGTGGCTAAAACCCACCCCCAGGCGCTATGGGAGCAGCCGCGGGGCTGGTTGCTCAGGGCATGGGTTGGTGGCTCTGTTCATGTCCCCGTCTGTCACTGTGGGCACCGGGGCTGCGCTCCAGCGAGCGTTTAGTGCCGGTGGAACGCCAAGCCGACACGCCAGCACGGCGCCAAGAGCTTTCATCGGTGTTTCCCATGGCCAAGGGTCACATCGTTGCGTGTCCCCAACGCCAGCACGCTTTGTCCCCAAAAGGGCACCCGTGCCAGGGGTCCAGCACGAGGGATGCTCCTCGTCTTCGGCTTCTTGCACCCAGATCGTGAGTCCTCCCGCCC
>NW_009702305.1:0-328 GCF_000703405.1 Apaloderma vittatum
CCAGGAGCTATTTCTGGCTCAGAGGCACCGTGACACCCCCATGGTGTGGTGGGCCTGTGCTGGTGGTGACAGGCAAGTGTGGGTGACGTGGCCCCAGCTGCCCGGGACGCAGCTCAGCGCAGATGGCAGCCAGGTCCCGCATGCAGAGCAGCACCTGCAGAGACAGAGACCTCGATGCCACAGCCACCCAGGGACATGAATGTCCCCATGTCCTGCAGTTCCCCAGTCCCACCACCCAGGGGAGAGGGCTGTACTGACCGTGTCCAGCTGAGCCTCGGTGTCCTCCGGGGCCACATCTGTGGGGACCTCTAGCCGTGTCGTGATGAGC
>NW_009702306.1:0-575 GCF_000703405.1 Apaloderma vittatum
CCTGTACTCAGCACTGAGGAGTCTGCAGCTTGAGTGCTCTGTTCAGTTTTGGGCACCACAGTATGAGTAGGACATTGGGGTGCTGGAATGTGTTGGTAATGGGACCAGTAGTATTCAATATATTCATCAATGACCTGGATGAGGGAACAGAGAGCACTGTCAGCAAGCTTGCTGGTGACACAAAACTGGGAGGAGTGGCTGACACACCAGCAGGCTGTGCTGCCATTCAGTGAGACCTGGACAGGCTGGAGGGGTGGGCGGAGAGAAATCTTGTGAAGTTCAACAAGGGCAAGTGTAGAGTTTTGCACTTCGGAAAGAATAACCCCGTGTGCCAGTATAGGTTGGGGACTGACCTGCTGGAGAGCAGTGTAGGAGAAAGGGACCTGGGGGTTCTGGTTCACAGCAGGATGACCATGAGCCAGCAATGTGCCCTCGTGGCCAAGAAGGCCAGTGGCATCCTGGGGTGTGTTAGAAGGGGAGTAGCTGGTAGGTCAAGAGAGGTCCTCCTGCCCCTCTGCTCAGCCCTGGTGAGGCCACATCTGGAATATTGTGTCCAGTTCTGGGCCCTTCAGCCC
>NW_009702307.1:0-1503 GCF_000703405.1 Apaloderma vittatum
ACTCGGCGTCTTCGCTGAAGTCGCCGCCCGGTGCAAAATCTCCCCGTTTTGAGGCTTTAGGACATGATGTGCCCATCTGCACCATCTGGTTTGGGCCCATTTCAGGCAAGTTTGGGTGAAAAAAGACATTTTTTAGTTCTTCGTGCCTGGCTGGCAATCCCCACCTGGATTTGGGACTTGGTGTTCAAAAGCGGGGACAAGCAGGGTGCACCCCAGCGAGAAGTCTGCAAGAGCAAATAGGGGTGGCAACATCAATAAGGATCTTCCTTTTTTTTCTGGAAGAAAAATCTCTTTGCTTGGCTTGCCAATGAAACCCCTCGTGCCTCGGTGAGAGCACCTGCAGCGTTTGTTTGGACAGAGAAAATTCTCCTGCGGGAGAAGTGGGCTGTCCCGATGGCAAACCTGCCCTTTGGTGGGAAAAATGCGGTTTGCGTTGACCGAAAAATGCAAAAATTTCGTTTTGCCGAGGGCTTATTTATTTTTTTTTTTATTTATGTGCTACGTCGTTTCTGAAGGACACTTCTTTGGAGCCAAACTTCTCTGCCTTCTGAAATTAGGATCTTTGCCAATCTTGGGATGGCTCCTGAGGGGGGTATTTATTCACTCTTCCCACACACACTCACTTTTTTTTCCCCCTTTTCCTTTTTTTTTTTTTCCTAATCCTGTAACCTTTCAGAATGTCTCCAGCTTTGGAAAAATTACAGAGTGACAAATTTATAATGTTTTCTTTTGTACTTTTGCTGCTGTGTCATCTTTCCAAAGTTAGAGAAGTTTTGAAGTTACAAAATGGAAAAAAAAAAGATAGAAAAAAAATAATATACATGTGTGAATGGGAAAGGCACGGCATTGTGTTCAGCGCCGCGCAGGCATTGTTCATTGTCTTGAGTTTGAGGGCGCGGGAGGAGCAAGAAATAGAAAATAAAACCCCCAGAAAAAAAGTGTGATATCTGGCAAAAGCGTGAGAGTGATGTCTTCACGTTTTGGGTGTTTTCAAGGGAAGGAGATGGGGGTTGATGTGTGGAAAGTGCTGGTAGGGTGCTGGTTCCCGCCCGTTCTCACCTGGAGACCCTCGACTCGAAGCGTCGAGACGCGATTTATAACCTGGGATGGGGAAAGAGCCAAGGGAGGGCTCCGACCCCCGCGGGGCCAGGCCCCAGAATTGCTGATTCAGCAGATCTTCGCTTTGGTGTCGGCTGCGCCGCTGCCGAGTCCCCATGCCCATGGGTGCGAGCGTTTGGTGTCCCCAGCCTGTCCCTCGAGCCCGGTGCCGAGTCCTTCCCACGGCAGAGGCTGGGGGAGGGGGTCGAAGGCGATGTGGAACAGCACGGGAGGCTCTTCCTCCCTGCCTAAAGGCTCTTTAAGCCGGAAAACCTGCCTGGGAAGGAGCGAGCTCTGCGCTCCGCTGGTTTTGTCAGTTCTTTTTCCTGCCGGTGACTGTTTCGCGCGTTTTTCGGTTTGGAGGACGGAGCCTTCGCAAGTGGGTTGAGGTGCGGTGGGGCACCC
>NW_009702307.1:1643-2928 GCF_000703405.1 Apaloderma vittatum
CAGGAGCAGGGTGCTGCTCCCCCTGCTCTCCGTGCAATCCATCCGTCGTCCTCGCCGCGGTGGGTCAGCCTCCAGCCCGTGATTAATGGCCCAAGGGAGGCCGTGGTGGCCGCGGGCCATGGCTAATGTCAAATAACAAATATGAATGCGGGCTGTAAATATTTATACAATGCGCAGGCACGTGCCGCCTCCCCGGTGCAAAGGCAAAGCTCTCCTCCTCCCCAGCCGGGTGACTCACATCTCCCGGCAAAAAAAACGCCAGGGTGGCCGGGAGATGGCTCGGGCCAGCGCTCCCGTGGTCGTAGCCCCTGTCCCCGCGGGGCTGCTCGCCTGCCTGAGGGTAACGGGGACTTTTCATGCCTTTGGGGACGTGCTGGAGCCCTTCCGTTCTTGGAGTTGCTGCAAAGCAGCTTTTGAAAGGCAGCCGAGAGCTTCGCAGCCTCAGACTCCTCTTTACGGGGTGCAGGGGAGCTGGAGGGACCCTCAGATCCCCATCCCCTGGTGGAACCATCCCCATCCCTGCAGGGATGACGTGAACCCCCTGGGGAGCATCCTGACAGTGTCAGAGCATACCCGAGGGGCTACGGGTGATGCTCAGCCCCCACCTCCCTCCCTGGGCTCCCCCTGATGCCTCCCACCACTGCCAGCCATTGCCAAACCAAGAGGGGACGTGCCCGCTCCGGGGCACGATGTCCCCCTCCTCACCTGCACAGGGCAGCCAGGAGGGCAGCCTCCTGCTCTTAAACCTCCACCCCATGCGCTTGAGGCTTTTCTGTCCCCCAAATACCATTAAACCTCCTCTCCTGTGGCCTCCTCCCTTGGGCATCGCTGCTTGAGGCCACCACAAGGTGCTCTGGACGTGACGTCCCGCTGCATCCCGGCTAAATGAGTTGGGGGGCAAAGGGGGATGAGGGGAACGCGGATTTTGGCTGTGCCCCTGAGGAAGCCTTGATGTTTTTCCCAGTTCTCCTTCCTGCTTCCCGCTCCCAGCTCCCAGGTTTATTTAGTGCGGTCCCTGCTAATTCGTGCACATTCCTCGGTGCCTAAGAATAGAAAGCGATGACGATTATTTGGGTGACTGGTCGGCTCAGGAAATGGCTAATTGGAGACAGAGGCTTTCACCTCTGCCTGGGCTGGCTCCAGCCTGGGCTACGGGTGCCTGAGCGGTGCTTCCTACCATCAGACACGAGAAAGTGTCAGTGAGTCTCACGTGGGCGCAGGGACACGGTGTAATGTCCTGCAGCGAGGCCACCACCCGCCACAGCGTCAGGGCTGGACCTGCCGA
>NW_009702307.1:3045-4438 GCF_000703405.1 Apaloderma vittatum
CTGGCCCGGCCGCGTCTCCCCATCGCTCCCCCTCGCCTCTCCCCTTTGCAGATGTCGACGAGTGCGTGGAGGGCACCGACAACTGCCACATCGACGCCATCTGCCAGAACACCCCCAAGTCCTACAAGTGCATCTGCAAATCCGG
Source organism: Apaloderma vittatum (assembly GCF_000703405.1). Taxonomy (NCBI): domain Eukaryota; kingdom Metazoa; phylum Chordata; class Aves; order Trogoniformes; family Trogonidae; genus Apaloderma; species Apaloderma vittatum. The sequence goes on from NW_009702307.1 coordinate 3,191, forward strand.
CTACACCGGCGACGGGAAGCACTGCAAAGGTAGGGACACCCCCTGGGGCTCGACCCGCACCCCGACGAGTGACAGCCCCGCCGGGTCAGAGACAGGTGGTGGCTCATCAGCAATGGCCCCTGCCCTTGCAAAAGGCTCCTTCTTCACCCCAGCCCGTTGAGGCCCAGGAGGGTGACCTGGAGCTTGTCTTAAACAAGCTTGGCTTTTTTTTTTTTTTAACTGTAGGATTTTCAACCCAGAAGCTGCAAAACTAGGTTAGCAGATACAACCTGAGAAGCTTAAGAATGAGATATAGAGATATAAGTGATACATCTCGATGGATCTATCTCTGCACAGAAGTAGATGTAGATAGAGATGTAGACATAGATATAGATGTAGCTATGGCTGTAGATATAGACCTAGGTTCATATTTAGATCTATGCAGCTGCGTGAAGCGTGGAAAGAAAATGGTCTTCTTGGAGGGGCGGCAGCCAGAAAGCAGGAGTGAGGCACGGTTAAAATTCCCATCTCCACTCAGAGCAGGTCCAGGGTCAGGATGGGCTCAGTACAAATAGCAGGGGGATTAAAGAGTGCTTCAGGCACAGCAAGGCTTCGCCATGGAGACGGGCAGCTCTGCCCACCGCTGCTGGGAAATCCAGTGTGATTCCTAGCTTTAAGGCAATGGGTCAGCTGGAAGTCCAGGGTCTAGGCTGGGGATGGTTTTGCAGGGAGTGGAGGGATGCTGGAGGTGATAACGGAGCTGGGGACCTGCTGGAATAAGCAGAGACTCCAGGGTACAGTATGAGCCGGGTCGCAAACACGCTGGAGATGGGGAGCAGCACCCGTGCAGCGAGTTGGCCGTCCTCAGCTGGGGCAGCCCCGCAGCTCTCCCGCCCTCCTCTCTCCGCAGACGTCGATGAGTGCGAGCGGGAAGACAACGCAGGCTGCGTCCACGAGTGCGTCAACATCCCCGGCAACTACCGCTGCACCTGCTATGACGGCTTCCGCCTGGCACACGACGGCCACAACTGCTTAGGTGAGGGACAAGCCCCCGGCACGTGCTGGGGGAAGATGCCGGCTTGTCGCAGCCACTCGGCAACTCTGGCACCTGGGGACAAGCCTGCTGGCTTTGTTTGCTGGCCACCTCCCAAGCTTTGCCCCCCCAGACCTGTTGCAGAGCTGGGGACTGTGGTGGCACTCCCAGGGCAGCAAGATACATCTCGTGCTCTGGTGGCTCACCAGGGATAGGACTGCTCTCTGCTGATGGGA
>NW_009702308.1:0-1507 GCF_000703405.1 Apaloderma vittatum
AGGCCGTGCTAGTGGTGACAGAAATTACAGTAAAGAAAGATAACCTCCCCTTGCCGGGAGCTAAAAGCCTTTCTGTGACCTTGGTGAGGGCTCTCTGGCTGGGACAGCGGCCGCTGGGAGTCCTGTGCTGCGGGACGACCCTGCTCTGTTGGAGGCAGCAAACCAGCCTGGTGGGACCAGTGATGCTCCATTCCCAAACAGGCTCTGCAGGGAACAGGGAGACCTGGCCCAGTTCAGCCCCTTCCCTGCCCACCCTTTGCGGGCACAGCCCTGTCCGAGCCTGGTGAAGCCCCTGGTCCTGCCTGCAGGCGAGATGCTCCCCGTCCCTGCAGCAGCCAGTCGGGCAGTGGCACAGGGCACGACATGGGCAGCACCCACCCCGCAGGGCAACGGTGACCCCAACTGCTGCGGGGCCACCAGTTACCCCCCGACACTGCGGCGTTACCCACGCTGGTGCAAACCTGGGCCCCTGTAGCCAAGGGTCAGCCCAGCACCTCAGAGCGTGGGACTCAGCGCCACGGTGGCCGTACAGCGAGCCGGCAGAGACCAGGCTGTGGGTCCTGGAGCACTTACGGCATAATGTCAGTGGTGGAAATTCACCGTCCAAGTTATCGTCCCACATGAATGCCTTGAAAATGTTTCCTAGACACAGCCTAACGGGAAGCAATATCCTCCGCAGCAGAAAATAAAATGCAGAAGCGGCACATGCGAAGGCTAATGTTTAAAGAAAAGAATTTTACCCAAAGAGCATGTGGCAGATCCAAATCCCCTTCATCCAAATGTCATTATTTATTAATATTCACATTGTACGTACTGTTGGTTTGTAAGCGAGACGCAATCGATCGCTACCTCTCATAAAGCACAAAAAAAGAAACCTGCCACGCAGGGCCAGGCTGGGAAGCAAAGGGGAAACGGCAACAGGATCTTGCAAACCAGGTCATGAGAGCTGAAGGTGAATTTTCAGATTTTCTGCAAAAAGAAGGAACAAGACCACTGACTGACGTGTTGTAAAAGTCATAAAGAATAACAACTGGTGTCGCTGTGTTGTTACTGGGACAGGGAGATCATGCTCTTTGTGGTTACGTGCAGGAGGGTGTTGTCATCTTTTAAGGGGAAAAAATGTCTTTCCCACTCAATTAAATGTAACTGAAGTCACTAGAAAAGAAAATGGGCTTCCATTTATGGCATCGGGATGGCAGGAGGGCAAGCACTTGATAACCAAATTGTGCTGGGAGCCCATTTGAGCACAGAGTTGTTTGTTTAGCATATCGATCGGCTTTTATCGCGCGAGTAATTAACACGCGGTACTCAAACTCCACATTTTTCTAAAGCAAACTACTTCCTATGATATTTTCAAGCGCTGTGTGCTAGCAGCTGGCAGCACAAGGGAAAAAAATGGAGAGAAATAGCAACGGTGAGCAGAAGAGCTCTGAGGGTGGCAGCAAGGGCAAGCTGCATCCCCTGATCCCCTGGGTGCATCTTCCGTCTGCATCTTCCGCCTGCATCC
>NW_009702308.1:1595-3604 GCF_000703405.1 Apaloderma vittatum
GCCTGCATCCCTGCCTGCATCCTCCGCCTGCATCCCTGCCTGCATCCCTGCCTGCATCCTCCGCCTGCATCCTCCGCCTGCATCCCTGCCTGCATCCTCCGCCTGCATCCCTGCCTGCATCCCTGCTTGCATCCCTTCCTGCATCCTCCACCTGCATCCTCTGCCTGCATCCCTGCCTGCATCCTTCACCTGCATCCTCCACCTGCATCCTTCACCTGCATCCTCTGCCTGCATCCCTGCCTGCATCCCTGCCTGCTCGGAGGGACAGCAGGAGCGGTAAAACCTGCCGCCAGCCAGCTGGGGAAAGACGATCTTTCAACTTCATAAAGCAAAACCCAGGCAGGTCGCCCCAAATCCCCCACGCTGCTGCCGTGGCAGCTGAGAAGAGTGGGTTTAAGCCATTTAAAAATCCATCTCCCAGCTCATTATTATGCAGACCAATTTTTCATTCATTGGGACTCTACGGCAGCATTTTAATGTGAGAAGCTCCCTACTCTGTTTCTCTTCCCCTGAAGAAAAATAGCTTAATTTCTCCGGTTTGATAGATTTTCCTGATCCTTCAAAAGGTAGAAAAAGACTCTTGAAAATCGGTCGTTGAACTATCCACAGGCATTTTATAATGGCCGTAAATAGGTCTATACTGAATAGCTCTCCAGGCATCAACTTGAATGGTGTCCTTGACACTGTTATTATTATCCCCACTGAAAAAAAAAAAGGAAAGAAAAGAAAAAAGAAAGTCTGGGAGCCTCTCCACACCACAGTTTGTACATCTCAGTGTCAGGAGAAGGCTGGAAGAGCTAAATTCCCCTCAGTGCATATATGCCCCCAGAGATGGGCCATCCAGGCCATTTTTCACTTCCCAGAATCACCATAAATTTCCTGGAATCTCGTGCATAAACAAAATAAAAATCAATGCACATGAGAAATTTTGCAAACTCCGGAGCAAATGAAGTACAAGGAGAAGTTTGGGGTAATTTATTTTCTGCCTTTCGTCCCTTTGTCCATCTAAATCTCCAGTTAGTTTCCATGGGAGAATGCATTTTTCTAACTTCTCGTGCTGTCGTGGCAACTCGCTCTTGGCTGAGTTGGGGGTGCTTGTTTTTCAGGGTGACCGTTCCGTAGCATTGCAACACACGGCCATGGCCAGCAAGAGGTTTCCAGCTGTAAAACCCACTTTGGCCACAGCATCTTCAAACCTAGCCCCTAAACCTGTCCTTTTAACCTCAGGTCTCGTGGGATTAAGTCCTGTGTCAGGAGAGCCGCTGTGGGAAAGCTTGAGGTTAATCAGTGAGAGCTGTTTTCTCAGAGTAAGTAAGGTGCTTTCATTTCTTGAAAGCCACTCGGATTTTTTCGCAGCCCACTCATAAGGCAAAAATAGCGTGCCCTAAAAATGTCACCACGCACGTATAGATTCCTCTCTCGAAAATGAGCGCAGCCAACAGCTACTTCTCTCTGGAGCAGCCTCAGAGACCTGCCCGGGCTTGTCCTCTGGAGCGAGGGGTCCCGGGTGGGAACAGACCTGGACAGACACGGCCAGCCCAGCCCCACCGCCAGCAGAAGGAGAGGGAGCTCGGGCGGGGTTAACCGCCCCCCCTTTCCCTAGGATGGGAGATGGATTATAAATAGCCAACGCAGCGCAAGGCGAGGCCGCAGAGCTACCGTGCAGCTAAAACGAGGCTAAAGTTGTAAAGCCCTAGCATCACCCACAGCCAGTTACACGCTTACCAGGCAAAAAGCAGCTTTTCTAACCTCGGAAAGCCAGGAAATCCAGAGTGAACTGATGCCAGGGGTGCTGCCACATGGAGTTGTTTCTCCGCGCCCTCTGTGCCCTTTGTGAGGGTTGCAGGAGCTCCTCGGAAGGTCTGAGACTGGATCTAACACCTCCGTGTGCGCCTCAGCTTGCTGTTCCCCCCTAGAGCAGTGAGCAGGCAGTACCAAGTGCTGGTTAACACAGCTGTGCCAGAAGGACAGCAATTGGGTTAAAATTCTTTTTCTTTGAGAGTGAGGCG
>NW_009702308.1:3615-6172 GCF_000703405.1 Apaloderma vittatum
GGAGGCCCCGCCTCCACCCCCCCCTCCCCCCTCCGGGATCCACTCAGTCGCCCACAGCCCGGGCACCAGCGGCTGGTTCAGGGGATGGCTTCACACTCCCGACAAATTGCGGCTGGTTGGTACGGTGCCGGCTTGGCAGAGCAGACACCTCCGGGTGGGTTAGGGGGGGCAGCCTCCCTCCCGCCAGGTCACAGCCCTCCCCAGGGGCTCCGGTGCTGCCTTTCCTGGAAGTTCTTTCCCCCCAGCCCCTGCGTTCTCGCATCAATCCATAACTCACACCAGGGCACGAGATTTCTTGCCCTGGCGCGGAACCTGAGCTGGGATGTGGGGAGCCCGAGCGATGGACCACATCCAGAAAACACCCCCACAAGCTGCCCCCCCGCTCCGGCTGTATGTACGTGGGCGATGGGCGTGCGAAAATCTGGGGCCAACCTCTGTGCAGAACCCTCCGCAGGCGCGCTCGTTCCTCACCACTCAGTGGCGAGGCTGGGATGGCAACGGCTGCACCCGGGGCTGGGGGGATCCTCAGGGTGTGGGCAAGCAAGAAAAAAATCTTTTTCACGCCGTGCCTTGACAAATCCTTGGGTCTCATTTGCAGGGGATGCTGCGGGAGCAAAGAGCGGGATGGAAAGGGGCTCGGGCAGGTGGGTGGCTGCTCAGCGCGTCACATCCCCGGTGCCGCCGCCCCACCCCGGCCCCGCAGCCCCTCCTCGCTCTGTCCTTGGCCCCCCTCAGCCCACACGAGGACATGTGGCCGCCCGCACCCCCACGGTCACCTCGGGAGGTGGCCCCCAGGACAAGTGCTCTCCACGTCCCCTGCTGAAGGGCCGCGGGAGCAGACGGCATTTGGTCGGGGCAGTTTAAGTCAGCCAGGATTTAGATTAACCCAGAAAGACAGGCGGGCAAATTGAGAGCACTAAACTGGGGCGTTTAGGTGAAAAAATGTGAAACTTTGGTCTGATTTCCAGGTGTCTAACAGAGGGACAGGAGCCGGGAGCGTAGTCCTGCTGCAAACACCCGGCACAGCTGCCCAGGGCGGGCTGCGGGGCTGCCCCGCCTGGGGAAAAAGCCGATTTGCCTTTCCAATGCCAGTCTTACTGCCTGCTGTTGGATTTTATTTTTTTTTTTCCAAATCTGGGCCCAGATTTTTGAAGCTACCCATTTTACATACGACTGAATTTGCAGCCGTGTCAATCCCCTGCCTTGCTGGGAAACCTAATATCCCAAAATAAAAATCTATATTTAATACCCTAAGCACATGCAATAGTTACATAATTCACATCTCTTAGCTAAGTACAGTAACGAGCGCTCGGTGTTTTTAAAGCACCAGTTAATTGTCTCCCTCTTCCCTGGCAGCGCGGAAGAACAGACAAAAAAGGCACAAAATGAATCCCACAAAACCACATCTGACAGGTTTAAAAATCTATTTTCCTGCACGGAAATGCGGGATGGTCGGGTGATTAATGAAAGACTGTGAAGAAAAGGTTTCATCCCGCAGATTAATTTCAACGCGTGTTTAAATCCTTGGCGGAGCTGCGCAAGATGCTCAGAGGTGAAGTCGTGAGGGCTCCGAGGCTGCCGTGCCCAGCTCGGGGGGAAACCCACCAGGAGAAGCCCTTTCTTCCTGTTTTTCTTTTTTCCCTGTGGGGAGAGGTCTGTTCTGTTCCAGGGTGCTGCTGCTGGGCAGGGCTGGGGTACCTGAGGCGGGGAAGGGTTGTCGCTGCCGGCTCCTGCCCTCACCGCTCCCCTGCAGCGGCAGTTCTAAGCGGTTTGGACACAATTTGGAAGAATTTTTGATTTTAAGCATCGATTAATTTACCTGGATAATCGAGTAAGCACAACTAGCAAAACGTTAACTTTCTAGGGCCAGCCCCATGTTCTGAGTAACGCCGACGGTGCTTTCCAAAAAGTGGAATATTTTTAACGCCCGCACGCGTTTTCCCTCACAGAGGCAAGTGACGAGGGCAGGAGAATGGATCTGGCATACACGGAGGGCAATCCTTTAAAGCTTTCATGTTTAGGGAGCAATTAATTATCCAAACCTCCAGTTTTGGAGAAGAAGATGTTTAATCTCTTTTAATCCCCTGGGACTCAGACCTCTGACCTGAAAACTGTGACCTTCGGCATCCCGCGCTGCCTCCCCGGGGACGGACCCGAGCGAGGGGCTGGTGCCTTGTAAACAACCCCTCCACAAACCCCGGCAAGGGATTGCCCAGGAGAGCTTGGCCGCCTCCCGGGATGGGATCTTAAAATCAGAACGTGGAAGGAAGGGGCTCGCGGTATCGCGGACGCTGCCCGGGCACGCCTGAGGCTGGGCTTTGCTGGTTTAGTGACCGGTCCCCAAGCCCAGCAGGACTGGGAAGCGGATCGTCATTAGTCAATTAGTCAGTTTTAAGCTAATCTCCTTTAAAATAACAAAAGGTGGCACCATCTCGTTTCTCTCTCCTATGTTCTTTCCCACATCCATCTGAATTCAGGGGAAAAGGGGATTTCTGCTGGGAAAAGGGGCTGGGGAGGGCTGGGGCACTGAGGGGCTGCAGGAGGAGTGACAGGCAGG
>NW_009702308.1:6281-7229 GCF_000703405.1 Apaloderma vittatum
CCAAATACCCTACATCATTTGTACGACAGCAGGCCATTAGGGAGTTGGTATTAGCCTTACCTGCAGCCTTATACGTGAAGATGAATGGCTGTACATAGTCAAAGTATCTCTTCCGCGGGAAAAACAATGCCGGGGTGCAAGCGAGGGAAACGGGAGCACTGAGCGGCGCTTTCATTTAATTTGCACGCGGATGGCGCGACGCGCTCCCGTTAACCGTGGGGTGGGACACGCACGTTAGCCACGGCCAGGGGTGTGCAGGCTTCGACAATTAACGTTCGCCCCACGGAAGGGAAGAATTGCCCTGCCCTGCAACACCTCACGAGCAGGTGGATGCCTTCGTTAAACCGCGAAGTACAGAAAATTGACACTGGAACAAGCAATCACGGTGGCGGTGGCCAAAGCTCGCTCCGCTTCCCATTTCCCAGGGCAAGCCTTCCCCCGGGGCCGCGCGCGCCTGACCCTAAACTTTCCCCATTTTCCGAGCCAATGCACTTGATGGGAACTCATCTCGCTGCTCTCCCCCGATTACACACCTCGCGGATCTCCGGGGGTGGGACGGCTGCCAATTTAGAGCTGCCTGAGCCCATCGCACTTAACGCAGCTTTTCCAAGATTGGGTTCGGGCTCTGGGCTTTATTCTCCCGTTTCCATGCCCTGCAGCTCAGCGGATGTGCTATCTGGTGTCACCTTGGCTCTTGCGGAACACGTGGGCGGGTACATCCTACCACCTTTAAAACCAACCCGGCCGCAGGGATGGGGGCGGGCAGGCACCCCCACCTCATCCTCTCCCTGCCCAGACGAGCGGAGTTTTATTTCTGGAAGCAATTTAATGGTTTGCTGATAACTTCGATTGGTTTCGTGTCAGGTTAGCTTCTAATCTCTGCTCTGGTCTGCTTCGTTCTTTGGAATACCTGTGATTAAAGGATGCTGCTCCAGCGTCGCTCACACT
>NW_009702309.1:0-209 GCF_000703405.1 Apaloderma vittatum
ATGCTCTGCAGTAACCACAGCCGCTGGTGTCCTGCTCATGCAACCTCCGGGCTCCCTAAAATCACATTCTCCTTTTCAGATGCTGCGTGACAAGAGAGCAGCTCCCAGGCAGCAGGAAGACGGCTTCATTAGGGGGTACAGTGTGGTCATAGGCCCCCGCTGGCCGGTCCCCTCCCCACCACCCCGGGCAATAAAGCACATTTATGGCT
>NW_009702309.1:1045-1284 GCF_000703405.1 Apaloderma vittatum
CCCAAATTTTTTCTCTTGTCCCCCCCGCCCCCGCCATAGATGAACTCCTCACACTGCTGGCTGGAGGCATTGAAGAAGAAGCGGCGGAAGAGTGCCTTGCAGCTCCCGCAGACGGAGGGCAGGTAGCAGAAATCTGCGTGATCAAGCGGATGGGCTCAGCTGGGGATGGGGCTCAGTGCTCCTGAGGCCACCCAGAAGTCTACACAGCTCTGGTCCCCAAAATCATCCCACAGGCACCC
>NW_009702310.1:0-5745 GCF_000703405.1 Apaloderma vittatum
GCCTTGGCAGCGGCAGCTCCCCAGTGCGCGGGGTGTCCCTGCCTGGGATGCTCGCTGGAGCAGCGATGCTGCAGACCCTTTGGCATTTTCTGTCTAGCTTCCTTCCCAGGGCCGTGTGCCAAGGTCCTGCAGATGAAAAAGAGGATGAGGCCAGAAACACCACCTCACTTCCAGGCCCCGGGGAGAAAGGGCCAAAGATGTTGGGGAAGCCACAGGACAGAGGGACTGATCCCACTGAAAGGAGACCAACTATCCTACTGGTGGTTGGACCCGCAGAGCATTTTCCAAAGGTAACGGGATATCCAGGGGCCTGAGGAGGGGTTGGCGCACATGGCAGCGCAGTGTGGGGTCTGCCGGGAGCAGGGGTGCTGCAGGTGGAGTGTGTGTGTGTGTTTGGGGTGGGGGGAGAGGAGCAGGGTACGATGCGTGTGCTTGCCAGAAAGGAAATATGGGGGGACAAGGGGAATGACTGTGAATATCTGGGGACAAGGGGAATGACTGTGAAGAGACGAGGTGATCTAACCTTCCAGACATGATGTTCAAAAAGGGGTAGTGGGGAATACGGGGGTCTTGAAGGATCCTGGGCAACTTCTAAGAAGCATGACTGAGAGGGCAGGGAATGATAATGCAGGTTAGTGGCGAGTCCCACCCCTGCACTAGAGACCGGCAGAGGATCAAATAGATCATAAAATGAGAGTCAGTGTCTGGTAATTTGGCAAGCCTCTGGAAAAGCCAGCTTGTTTTGAGCAAATGAGTAACTGGCTGTTTTATTTGAATGGCACAGCCCGGAAGAGAGTAAAGCCTGTCCCTGGGGAGCGGGTGGCAAAAGGGAGAGACCAAAATCTGTGTGAGGATGGGAACTTCCCCCGGGGGTGGGAGAGTGGGGAGGTGGTGGGATGCGCACAATTGGCAGAGAATGAAGGGCGAGGCTTTGTCTAGGGGGAGGTGAACAAAAGCTGCTTCATTTAGTGCCTGGGCCCCATGCACAGTGCTGGCCGACCGCAATTCTGGTTTATTTTTTGCTGGGGATGGATTGCCGTCCTTCTCTCCTGAGGATGGTGCAGTCAACTCTGACTCCATGTGGTTTAAGAGCAAGGGTGTGACCTGGGATTAAAGGAGAAGCAGCCGGGCATAACCCCTGCGAGTGCTGGGAGCCTGGGATAATGCTGAGGGGTTGGAGCAGGGGTAGGGGTGCATGACTTACAGGAGCCAGCTGATCTGACAGGGAATCGGGCATGGTTGTTGCCGTAAGCTTTCTCTGTAAAATGGGGGACAAATAGGTTTTAAGTCGTGGGGGGGGATTAGTATCTGTTCTGCTGCTGGTTTGAATGGAAACAGGCAGGGTGGCATTTCACATTCCGGGGAGCAGAAGCCACTCCCTGCTTTGATCAGACTGAAAAATCTGCAGGGACTTTTGCCTTCATCCCTATCGTTAGCGGTTAGCACTGTGCTTCCTCTCCGAAAAAGAGGAGTGTGCGCACTTTGAGAAGAGGAGGACTTCTGTGCGCAGAGGTTGACGAAGGACAGAAGCTCAGAACTGAAGGAGGTTGTGATGAAAACCTTGAAGGTGTGGGGCTGAAAATCTCAGGTGCCTTCCAGGGAACAATAGTCCCTCAGTCAGGGAGAGTCCATCTGTTCACACCTGCAAATGAAGCTTTCTCCGAAAGCTGATACCAATCTCCTTTTCCCTGTCACCCTGACAAATTTTGCTGCATAGGAACCCTAAAATTGGCTAATGGAGAAATACCTGGAGGATAAGCATGTGCTAAAATGGAGTTACTGCAGCTTAGGAAGTAACTGCCCATCTGCCAGGAGGTTGTGACCTTGTAATTTTAGACTGCCCTGATTGTAAAGTAAAAGGCAGCGTAAAGCTCTTCTGTTGAGGATTATGCAGATAGGTTTTACCTTGCGGTTCAGGCCGGCTCACACTGCACCCAGCCATCGCGGCTGGGCTGAGGGACAGTAACTTGTTAAGCTGCAATGACTTGTTTGTGCTGGATCAGATATCTGTGTTTTAATTACTTGTCTGAAGGAGAAGTGTTGCAGAAAGTCTCGTACAGCCTTAGGGATAGATTATAAACCACTGTGAACAAACAGTATTATTTGGCGTTTAAAGAAAATGTCGGGGACACACACGGCTCTTATTCTCTTTCTTTGCCTGTCTGTGACCTTGGGTATGTCGCTTTGTTTTGTAAAAACACCTGTAACGAGCTCTCTGCTAAAACCACCCGAAATACCTGATACTGGGGTTACTGTCAGGAATTGACCTGTGTTGATGTACTTGACCAGAAAGTGCTTCCTAGCTTTGGCTCTGCAGTCTTTGCCATTGTCATGTTTCTGCTCAGATCCTTGCTTGAAGGTGATTTCAACACGAGGCTGTTTCTGCAAATGTGGGAGAAAATGCTGATTGCGGCTGGGATGTGTTGGCCCCTGAGGGTGTGTACACAAGAGGGAGGTATCGTCTGCCCCGATGACACCATCTGGACTTGTAACTTTGGATCTGTGTGTTGTCAGTGGAACAGGTCACCTTTCCTGGTTACCTTTTTGTCAAATACCACGTAGTGTTGTCTGCCTTCCCCGGTCTCTATCCTGCCCCTTGCACAGCCTTGGCTGGCTGCAGCTCTTCCCTCTGCTGGGGTCTCTTAAATGATTAACTCCCCTCCTTCATATACTCTTTGTTTGTGTTTTGTGGAGACTTTCTGTACTGTACAATTAATTATAAGCTAGTTTCTAGAAATTAAAAACATAGCACGTCAGTAGAATAAAGTGAAAACTTTGAGCACTAGTGGTTTTCTCTCTGGCCCGTGGTGTACTTGCCCAGAAAGCAGTTTTGTGGAGGAGGATATTTGTTATGTGGCTGTGACGCTCACTGGCACTTGATATTTTTAGAGACTTTTTTTTTTAGCAAAATAAATTCAAAATTAAACAGCATCCTTTTCTGCTCCTTGTATGGCTGCATCCTGCTGTCCTTCGGGAGGTATCTTCTGGAGCTGATGTAGTAAACTGGTGATGGAGCAGATGCCTGTGAGAGTACAAATGACTTGGAAAGGTTAGCGCTGGAATAGCGGAGTATTGAAACTGGTAACTCGTGCAGCATTTAAATGAGAACCAAATCCTATAAATAAAATGAAAGTGAGTTGGCAGCTTCCTTGAAGGCAAGAAAAGCGAGCCTTCTGTAGAAGGAGGACAGACCCGCCTAGTGCTCCCTTTGGCAGAGGAGGATGTTAGCCAGACTGGCTTCGCATCGACCGAAAAACCATGTAGGTCCAGCTCTGGCATCGTTGGCAAGAATTGGTGCGTGGGGGAGGTACCAGGCGGGACTGACTGGAAGGGACTGACTTTCTGCGAGCTCTGTGGGCTGTCCGTGGTTTGAGCAGGAGCAGAGGGTGCTGGCAGGGCTCTGGGGTGGGTGCTGCTGCCGTGGGCTCTGGGTGCTCAGCCTTGGCCCTGACTCCACACCAGTTGTGTCCAGCAGCCCTGACCCCTGCAGCTTTGCAGAGCTGTCTTGCTTTTGAGTATTTCCAGGGTTACCAGGGTTTTTTAGGTGAAATCTAAGAACTTGTTAATGCTTGTTTAAGCTCCCTTTGTCATTATAACCCGAAATGCTGGTATAAACTTCATTTGTAATCTGTCTCTCCTTCTTAGCTCGCTGTCCTGTAATTAATACCCTGCTTAAAATCAGCTTTCTTAACCTCATTACCTTTCTCCTTTCCTCTGACGTAGTTAGTAGGGCTTTTTTTTCCCCTAAAATGTGCAGATTTTGCCTTTTGTCTCTAGCTGCCAACTCCAGACAGAGTTTAGTAGGAAAATCTGCATCACGTTGGCATAGCAACCGTGCTGCCAAGCAGCTCTGATAGTGATGCTCGGCAACTCGTGGGAAGGACTCCAGAGGATCTTAAGGCTTGGGGGAGCAAACCTGAGTGACATTAGTTCACTTTCTACCTGGGGCTGGGTGGGAGCTGCTTGAGGACGTTTGCTTCTGGCCGGCGGTGTGTAGTGTTGGGCTGCTGCCGGCCGGGAGGCTGGACGTGCTGGGAAGGCTGAGGTGTGCTCTTGGCGTCCATGTAGTGAGCTGCTGCAGCTGATCTTTAAGAGGATCTGGAGTTGCTGAGAAGATCCTGTTTTTCGTGTGGAGAGACGTCAGCAGGGAGTAGGTTAAGCCTGGTTAGGTAACGGCGGCAGTAGTGCCCCGGTGGGTGAGATGCCTGGGGGAGGGCGTAGGAAACTGTTGTAGGTCGCGATTGTCGAGGGTTGCTGTGAGTCGTGATCTATTAAGCTTTTTTTTTTTTTTAAAAAAAAAATCCTTGAAATAACCCCCCAGATTAAATATTCTCAACTGGTGTGGTTGACAGGCAGCTCCACAAACAGCTTATTACAGACCTTGGCTTTTCTTTAAACCTAAAGAGCAAAACACCACGGAAAAGACGTCAAGGACCCTTGTGTGTTAGGATCTGAGGAGGGGAGTGCTTACTGGACTTTGCACTGGCCAAATGGTCTGTTTATCCAGAGCAAACACAAGAAAATGTTGCTGTGTCTGCAGTGGTGGGGAAAGCTGTTAGCTGGGCTGGCTTAAACCAGTACAGCAAACACGGTCTGTTCCTTCAAGTGCAGGCAGGATCGTAGGGTTTTGGTTATCGGCTGTGGGGTTTTCAATCATCGTTGTATGGTAGCTTCTCTTCGGTGAGTATCAAGGCCATCACTTTTTCTAAAAATTCCTGTTAGCAATTAGTAATTCTGCACCGAGCAGTATTGGTTCCCTGCCGCAGTTCTTTGGTGCTCTCGCTGGTGTTAGCCCGTACATCAAACTCCATTAAAGGCTCAGAAGCCTGTAATTATATCCACGTTAAACGATGTGTGCGCCACACGCCCTCTTCAGCCTGATTTGCTCTTGGTGGAAGCTCAGGAACTTCTGTACGAAGTGGTTAAATTCTAAATGGTAGAAACTGGAAAATGTTCTGCCCAGGCCACTTCTCATTATAGCACATACCTGACTGATGTTTAATTGTAGTTTGAAGAGGAGGAAAAACTATTAAGCTGGTGTAACTGCTGTGTGGATGCTTGGCTAGGAAGCTTTAGAACAGCTGGGCCTTATTTTAAAGCCTGCCCTGAATTTGTAGTGGTTTTCTGGGCATCGGGCACAAGAGCAAACCTGCTCCGCGGGCGTTACTGCTGCCTGCGCTAGTAACTCCGAGCGCTGCGGAGGCGAGAGGTCTTGATACGTGGGGGCTTCCTGCTCCTGGCTGGCACAAGTGTTTTTGGGACAACTTGTGACCAGAGACAATCAGCTCTGGCATAGCAAAACCACCTTATAAAAGGCTTTTATGCCAGCTGGATATTCTGAACATGTATGAAAGCAGTGAGGGGCTGGTGTCCTGGTCTTACTGCGTTCTGCAGGAAGAATTTTTGGGAAGGGGAAGACAGTGAGTTCTCCTGTGTTGTATGGCGGAAGACGTTACGATCAAGACTGATCCTTCCTGTGCTGCACATGTTGGTCCCCACAGAGGTGAAAACAGGATTGGAAAGGACTGACGGGAGGTAAGGAGCAGCAGGTGAGCGTCTTGGATGTTGGCCAAAGCCCCTTGGGTTAATAGACACACCCAGTAAGAGTTAACTTGTGGTGATCGTGATGTAAGTTCTGCGGGCTTAATGGGAGCCTGGTGTTGAGCAACGGGGAGGCAACTCACATGTCTCCTCCAATTTGATCGTCTTGCCGGCAGCTGGGTGGGGCTACACAGCCCCGGCTTC
>NW_009702310.1:5776-13307 GCF_000703405.1 Apaloderma vittatum
GGAAGGGCAGGGCTGGGCCAGCCAATCCCCCCCCCCCGAGCCCGCTTTGCTCATAGGCATGTGTCATGAGACTCGCTGGCATTTCCTTTCCACTACGTATTGAAATTAGCTCAGGGGAGTCATTCAGATTTACTTCCCTTCCTGGTCGGTCTGAGTGTGCGGCTCAGAAAGATGCTCTGCCTCTGTCTGTATGTGCCGGTGTTTGGGGAGTCGCAGACAGAGTTTGAATACTTTGAGTCGAAGGGGCTGCCGGCTGAACTCAAATCCATCTTCCGACTCAGCCTTCTCATTCCTTCCCAGGAGTTCTCCACGTACCGCCAGTGGAAGCAGGTATGGCCCCAAGGGAGGAAGGGGAGGGAGCGAGCGATGGAGGGCTGGTCTCCAACCCCCTGAGCGCTGGTCAGAGGGGGAGAAGGTTGTGACGGGTCTGTCGTAATAGTTGGCTACAGCACGGACTCGCTTCTCTTGCCGCTTGGCAGGGACTGCCAAAGCAGCGTGGAGTGGATTCTTTTCTTTCCGATTCTTTTGACAAATCTGATCAGATCTCAGTGCCTCTAGGAGCCTTTAAACCAATTGATCTTATGCAATTTAAATAGAAAAAGGGTTTCTCCAGGCTGTGGATTCTTCTACATTAGCTGGTCTGCTCAAATATGTTTAACATCCTCTCCCTTTTCCTTCTTACACCCTTTCCCCTGCCCCTCTTCTGACGGGAGGGGTGTGATCTACTGCCGGCTCTGGCTGATGCGGGTCTTGCCCCGGCGAAGGGAGCAGGTTTGTGCTATGAGCCAGCGAGCGGCTCGGCAGCGGCGCGTGGCTGAGCCGGGGCGGGTTGTGCAAGAGCATTTCGTGTCACTGTGGAAGGGAGATGTATGAAATCTGCGGAGCTCTTGCTCCGACTCTGATGCAGCCCTTGCTTTCCGCTTGCTGCTGCAGGCGAGATTTGTTCATGATGGGGGCTGCCAAGAGCCCGGACAGGCTGGGGCACACACACAGATGGGGGATGTAGCAGGCTTTGAGGCGTGTGGGTTCCCAAAGCTGCAGGCACGGTGTGTTACGCTGGTGACCACAGAAACGTCTGCAGCCAGCACAGCTGCCAGCAGCTTGTTGTCCACGGAGATTTCATATTTGCTTTTAAAGGCAAAGAGCTGCAGGCAGGTATTTGTTTGTATCTCTGGGGAAGATGCTGGGAGCTTGGCTTTCTCGCCCTTCCTGCGTGTTGCCATTCGATGGGCTTGCAGTGTTTCTGCACTGTGGTGGTGGAGGGTGCAGGCGAGCAGAGCGAGGCAGCTTTCGTTACCCGTGGTCTCTCGTCTCTGCGGTTGTAAGGGGCACGCTGAGAGAACGGAGCAGTTACACAGTCACGGCTCTTACAGTGCCTCCGAGTTACTAGCGCCTGTCAACTGGTTGGGGGTTGCCTGTCAGAGGGAAGCCCTGATTCAGCGGTTCAAGGCCAACCTGCTGACACACGAGGGGTGTTGGTCTATCTTTAGCCTACCAGTTGAGTGTGGGGTCATAGCTGAACTTTACAACAGTCATATGATAAATTGCAGGGTAAGAATACTGAGCATACCTCAAAGGTTAGGGCAGCTGGGACAGCACTTTCTTATTTAAGGTTCGTAAAGCGATTAGGAATAATCCTCATAGCATTAAGGCTAAAGTGACAAGACTTGGTGGGGTGAGTGGGAGTTTTAATAGTCATTTAAACTGGCTTTAAGACAAGGACTTGTGAAGGAGACTGGTGCTCTTAGTCTGAGGAAATGTCACAGTAAGCTTAGGTTTGCCTGTTACCTTTGAAGCCTAAATATTGAACAAAATACTTAGGTTTGATCTCAGCTTGGAGCTTCCTTAGCAACGCACCTGCTGTAAGACTGAATCACACCTCGTTTGGTGTTGCTCACTGATTCGTGTTGAAAAAGACTTGGAGGCTGTCAAAGACTGAACCAGGAAGGGGGGTGGGAACTCCCTGAGCCACATTCTTCCAGCCCAGAGATTACCCCTCCTGTCAATGAGCAGCCACGTGCCCTTCGGTAGGACAGTCCGTCTGCTATTGCCCCACGCTAGAGCGAGTTAATTAGCTGTTTACCTTGTCCTACATGTCTGACATAGAGTCTGATCTTGATTCAGGCTTTGTCCTACTTAAGAACCTTTTCTTGTTCTATATTCATCTCATGGAAACTTGTATAATTAAAGCACATAGCTCCAGGGTGCTTAAACCAGTTC
Source organism: Apaloderma vittatum (assembly GCF_000703405.1). Lineage (NCBI taxonomy): Eukaryota > Metazoa > Chordata > Aves > Trogoniformes > Trogonidae > Apaloderma > Apaloderma vittatum. The sequence continues at coordinate 7,997 of NW_009702310.1, forward strand.
ATAGGGGTTTTTATCTTTGGCTGTGTCCACTGGAGCTGGACAGGCTTTTTCTGGTTGGAGTTAGTTATTGCCAGAGGTAGCTTACTTCTAAGGGTTGTAGTAGGCATGTAATTCCTTCTCCTGTTCAGGGCTTTTTTTTATTACCGGAAGTTTTGTGATTTAGTTTTTATGCAAATCTGTTGCCTCATATGTAGTTCCAGAACCTCCACAAGGGCTTTGTAAGGTGTTAATCAAGATACAGGACAGAGATGAGACACATGATACTAGCAGAATATCCCTGATAAAAGCACGAGGCATTTCGTCTGCCTAACTAACTTTTGGGAATCAGGTGACTTTTCTACACTATTGCTTTGCTCAAATTTCTTTGAGGAATTATAATTCTGTCAGCTATTTTCTAGAGGAAAAGCCAAAGTTATATAAGAAATTATCTTTATGGTAGAAGAAAGGGCAGATGTTTTTAAATGAACAAAGGAACTGACAGTTTGTAAATGTTTTATGAACAGAAAATTGTGAAGGCTGGAGACAAGGACCTGGATGGACAACTGGATTTTGAGGAATTTGTTCACTATCTTCAAGATCATGAGAAGAAGCTGAGACTGGTCTTCAAGAGTTTGGACAAGAAGAATGATGGTAAACACCTTTCTTGTGCTCCTGAATAGACTACTTGCAAGCATTAGCTTGTCATATGTGACTGGAGCTCACTGGCTTACCTTTGCAGGCCGAATCGATGCCCAGGAGATTGTACAGTCTCTTCGAGACCTGGGAGTCAAGATCTCTGAACAGCAAGCTGAGAAAATACTGAAGAGGTGAGGATTCAGCTGGTTCTTCTGCTTTACTGTTGAGGGGGTTAGAAGGAAATGTAGGGGCATGGAACCCACCTCCTCTTTCTACACTGTACACGCTTCCCAGAGACTTCAGCTCCTCCCTTTTTGCCTGTTACTCTTAGTTTTGATTTTGTTCTTTCCCTGTGAATTGGCACTTGCAAGGCTGTGGTGCGTTATGGAGAGTTACCGTCAGGATCTCCTCCCTTCCTGACCTGTTGTGGGGAAGCGCTTTGTGCCTGAGCTGATGTGCATCCCTGTCTGATCGTCCTGCTGCCCTGAGCTTGCTGCTTTGTAGGAGGACTGCGCAGTTGCTCTTTGGAAATGCTGAGTGCTTTATGCATGTGGCACTAACATGTTAACAACCACTTATTTGTGCTGTTTTTTTCCTCTTTCTTTCCTCTGCTACCTTCCCTCTGTCTGTGTGCCTGTGTGTCAGAATAAGGACGGGACACTTCTGGGGTCCTGTCACCTAGTAAGTATTCTTTTCCCTTCAGTGTTAGTTATGTCCCTGAGTTTGGTAGGAGGAGGTGCAACCACTCCTGCGGGTCAGATAAGCGGGAGAGAGAAAGGAGGAAAATGGGAGCCTGCTCCTACCTCTCTGCAGTGTTTGGTGAATAGGAGATTTCCTAGCTTTGTCTCGTGTCTCTTTAGAAGTCCTTTAGTAGTTGCTTTGCAAAGCTTTTTCTGGTGTAGGCCTGAATAATCAAAGGGAAGAGGAGGAAAAGGAATTTGTCACCCAGTGGGAGTCTGTACTCATCTAATGGTAATTCTTTTTAGCATGGATAAAAACGGGACAATGACAATTGACTGGAATGAGTGGAGAGACTATCACCTGCTGCACCCAGTGGAGAACATTCCTGAAATCATCCTGTATTGGAAGCACTCTACGGTAAGAAATGGTTCCTCCACGACAGGTCTTGGTCCTTTCCCAGCTTCTCAGTCGGAGTGCTGACCCCCCAGGAGCCGCTATCGGCAGTCCCTATCTTTCTCTTCATGCTTCAAGAGCTGCCTTGTAGCCCTAGAAGCCCAATTGCTTCCTGTGCTCTCCTGTTATCTCGCCCCCCCATCACTGGCACGGCTTCTGAAGCCTCTGGCACAGATGATAACTGCGCCTTCTGCAAGAAGATTAGGTGTTCACTTGGCTCGCACCTCCGAGAGCTCATACCAGTGGCCAGCCCCCACTGGTTCAGGGCCTGTTAAGACTAGAAACTGATTTGTCAGGCTGCCATCCTTCCTGGAGATATTCCGGTGCGTGTAAATAGCAGGCAACGAGATTAAACTGGCTGCGAGCTTGGAAGGTTCCAGAGAGGTCCTGCTTTTTGGCCATGCAGCTGCCTGCAGTTGGTCACTTTGTTCCTTACTATGATCCGCAGTATTTTAACGCAGACGAATGTTTGGCAGTTGGCAGCTTCTTGGGCAGTGGGCTCTGACTGTGAAGGTTCCCTTCCGTGATGTGCTGCAGTGGTGGCAGCTCCCGTGGCTGGACACAGCACTTAATGGCTGTAGATAAGCTGCTGACTTGGAACGAGCATATCCAGAACTCTAACACTTAGCGTTGATAAAAAGCAGTAAAACTTTGGCAAGATCACTAGCTGATGAAACATTTTTCAACACCTTATGCGTTTGCAGATCTTTGATGTAGGAGAAAACTTGACCGTCCCGGATGAGTTCACGGTGGAAGAGAGGCAAACAGGGATGTGGTGGAGACATCTGGTTGCAGGTGGAGGTGCAGGTGCTGTGTCCAGAACCTGTACAGCTCCCTTGGACCGCTTGAAAGTGCTCATGCAGGTACGATGGAGCAGTTCCAGTTTGTTTGAATATGCAGTCAGATTCCTTTAATATTTTCAGATGCTTAGGAGATGATGATGTTCACTGACACAGTACAGCCCTCTGGCCTGGATTAATCTCATTGCTTTCAATACTGTTATTTTTGAAAGCTTTTTGGATTATGTGAATGATCAAAGCCATGTTAAAAAGTTAGTCTTCATTGACGAGAAAAAAATACAGAGAATCTTTTGGGAGGTAAACGTGTGAAAACTGTCAGTAGTTAGAGGGCTTTGTGGTTTAAAGTACTGAAAAACTTAGATTTTGGTGAAACATGTTCAAGTCTTGTGTTACCATGAGAGAGCCTGAAGCCAGGAGAGTTGAAGTTGTAGTGGTCGGCTGGCAGAGCTCGTAATAAGTAATATCAATGCTAGAAAAACTTGATTTTAGCCTGCTTTGTCACTGTACCTCCTCTTGAGCCAGCTAAGAAGTTTGCCTTGGGTAGCCGATCCTACGCTAGGTATGGGAGTTGCCTATTTCCTCCTGTTCCAGAGGGAGATATTGATTAGGTCCATTAGTTAATACTAGCCTTCAAAAGAGAAAAGAAGCTTGCCTTCTTATTGTAGAAGTTAACTGGAAAGGATTAAAGCCTTGGCAAATCTCTGGGTAAATAAAAAAAGTGCCCTTTTGTCCCTGGATTATGGAGAAACGTAGCACTGTCGTAATCGGGACTGGAACTAATCCAAGCTCGCTCACCCTCTCCCAGGTTCATGCCTCCCGCAGCAACAACATGTGCATCATTGGTGGTTTTACTCAAATGATCCGAGAGGGTGGGACACGGTCGCTGTGGCGAGGGAATGGCATCAACGTGTTGAAGATTGCACCAGAATCTGCCATTAAGTTCATGGCCTATGAGCAGGTGAGTAAAGGGACACAGACAAGTCTGGCTGCAGAAGGACAAGCTGAAAGAAGACGGGGAAAAAAAACTGTTGAGATCAGTTAACGAGCCTCAATGTCTGTTTTGGCTTCTCCAGATCAAGCGGTTCATTGGGACTGACCAAGAGATGCTGAGGATTCACGAGCGGCTGTTAGCTGGTTCCCTGGCTGGGGCCATCGCGCAGAGCAGCATCTACCCGATGGAGGTGAGGAGGTGGCTGCTGGTGCAGCACGCGAGGGGTCACAGCAAGGTGCTGAGATGGGGAAATGTGGGGAGGACACCAGCACTATGATAGCTTAATGAGTTCTTGGTGGTGATATCAGGTCATACTGCTTGCTTGTAGTCCTGACCGTCATGCTCTTTTGAATGACATCATATGTTTTTCTCCTACAGGCCTTCACGGTATTTATTTTTGTCTTCTAGGTTCTGAAAACCCGAATGGCTCTAAGGAAGACAGGACAGTATTCAGGCATGTTGGATTGTGCCAAAAACATCCTTTCCAAGGAAGGAATGGCTGCCTTCTACAAAGGCTACATCCCCAACATGCTGGGGATCATTCCCTATGCTGGTATCGACCTGGCAGTCTACGAGGTACGAAGCCTTTGACCTGTTGTAGGGCTGTGCTGCATGTGTAGCTTCAGCAGTGTCAGACCTGTCGGTTACTAACGGAGTTTAATTTATTGAGCCTTTCTTGATCAGCCTTATAGGACACAAGCTGATTTTTATTTTGTTTTACTCAAAATGGCCTAAAAGATCATAGAATCCTAGAATGGCCAAGACTGGAAGGGACCTTTGAGATCATCTAATCCAACCTCCCTGTCACGGGCAGGGACACCTCTCAACTAGATCAGGCTACTCAAGACTCTGTCCAACCTGGCCTTGAACACCTCCAGGGAGGGGGCAGCCACAACGTCTCTGGGCACTTTATTCCAGAGTCTTGCCGCCCTCGTACTGAAGAATTTCTTCCTAAGGTCCAATCTAAATCTATTCACCTTCAACTTAAACCCATTTCCCCTTGTCCTAATACAACTAGTCTCCTTTCCTAGTCAACATCTTTCATGGTCCCTTGGGCTTTTTTTGTTGTGTTTTATTTTTTTAATGAGAAAAATGCAGCAGAAAATTAAAGAAGGGATTTACCTCAGGCACTGCAGTACCTCAAAAAGATTTGAGAAGCCTTGTGCTTCTGGCTGAATTTGCACGTCGCTTTCTGGCCTTTACTCTAGATCTTTTATGTAACGTGATATTCTTTTTATTGCTTCTTCACTGCTAACATCTGCCTTGTTTCTTCCAGACGCTAAAAAACGCCTGGTTACAACGCTACGCTGTCAACAGTGCTGACCCCGGGGTCTTTGTTCTGCTGGCCTGTGGCACCATCTCCAGCACCTGTGGACAGCTTGCCAGTTACCCGCTGGCTCTTGTGAGGACACGCATGCAAGCCCAAGGTGAGAACCTCTGGGAACTGCAGGAACTCTTGTCACGGTCTCTGAGCAGGGTAAAGATCCTCTATCGCAAACATTGCGACAGCCGCCGTAGCTGCCTCGTGCAGCCGAGCCGTGGGCTGTTTGCTGTGCCGCAAGAGGACAGTGGACTTTGTGCTGCCCTTAGCATCCGGGGCCAAGCACCTCTGTTGCAAAACAGGTTCTCTTTTGCTCGCATCGGGAGGTTTGGGCTGTAAGGGCGTCCGCAGAGCAGTGGGGGAAGATGGCTGCGATGTGCAGCACGGCTGTGGCTCGCTGAGGAGCGTCTTTGCTCCACGATCATCTGTAGGAGGGATGTGAATTGGAAC
>NW_009702310.1:13338-19709 GCF_000703405.1 Apaloderma vittatum
AGATGTTACCTTGAAGTGCTTTCAGCATGTACGCTGTGTTATTTATCGTGGCTTTCCCTGTTGCAGCTTCAGTGGAGGGTGCTCCCGAAGTGACGATGAGGGGACTATTTAAACACATTCTGAAGACAGAAGGAGCATTTGGTCTTTACCGGGGTCTGGCGCCGAACTTTATGAAGGTGATCCCAGCTGTGAGCATCAGCTACGTGGTTTATGAAAACTTGAAGATGACCCTGGGTGTGCAGTCACGGTGACCAGGAGATGCTGAGGACTTTGAACTCTGAAACCTTGGGGTGCAGCCCCAAGACGTATGGCCATCTCTCATTCTGTGAATGTGTTGACACTAAGCTAAGTAAAGCTGTGAAATCTCAGATAGTTTGTGAGTCAGTAAGGGGGAGGGGAGGATCTGGTGTCCTTTGCCATCTTGCTACTCAGAGCTCCATGTAAACCATCACGTGGTCCCTTTCGTTGGGCCTTTTGGGAGACCAGGAGGGGAACTCCTGGGAGAATCTGAAGGTGTGAGTTGCTGAAGTCAGTTCCCAGCAGCAGGGCAGAGTAGCAAAGATGCAGGTAACGGGTCTGCTTCCAGCGTATTGTGTGTGCAGAGCTGTCTGCCTGCTGATGAGCACCTTCTGACTTGCTGAAAGAGCTTCTTTTTCCATTCAGAGAGCTTCTTTATCCATTCAGTTGTTTAACTTCCTACCTGTTGTTTAAATTGGTACAAACCTTGTGTAGGAGCTGCTGCCACACCAGGCTTGTTGTTATGTTTACCTGAATTCCGTTGGGTAGGAGATGTTCACGTTCTGCTTCCCAGACATGACATGAAATGTAACTTTGAACTATACTGGTTTTGAGGGCTGGTGGGCAGTGGTTTATCCAGACAGGCTGAAGGTTACTTAGGCCAGCCTGATGAAGAATTGGGATTATTTATTTTTCCTAGGTTTAAGTGTGTCTCATAAATCCACTAACAAGATGCACTTACTAACAGAAGCAGCAGACTAGAGCCTGCATGCCTGTATCCTTTGCATGCCGGGATTGGCTTGTCTTATACTCAGCAGGGGCTTGGAAAGGGGAAGGCAGGAGAGCCCTGGATGGACTTGGCACCTCAATGCATGGCTTCAATGAACAAAAGACAATATTTCACAGCTCCTGTGCAGTCGTGCTCCCGGCACGACACGAGAGCCCCTGTGCAGCGTTGCATGGACCTCTCAATTCCATTCTGCCTGGTGCCCAGGGTAGCTGGAGGACCTTTTCCAAACCCTGTGCCTACGCTGCTATCTATCTCTTTAGACCTCTTTGTAGATTGATGTTCGGGTTCGCGTTAGTGGGATGGAGTCCCCGAGCCAGGAGTACGTCTGCTGTGGGAAGGGCTGGTAGCAAGAGAGGCTGGTTGTCACTGGGAGAGGTGAGCTTGTGAAGACACGCTTGTTTTTCTTTCAAAGGGTGCTTTTCAAAAATGGCTTTAAAATTTCTCTGACTGCTTTATGGGCCGCTGAGGCCTGGGCGATCCTCATTCAACTTTTCTTTTTGGGCAAAATGGACCAGCGTTGCATTCCACTGTGTTACTGCTTAAAGCATATTTATTTTGTATTTATTTGAACAGAGTTATGTCAGACTATTTTTATAGATTTGTTTAAATATTGTTACTGTGCTTGTATTTCTGCTGTTTTAAAAAAAGTTCTCTGTTTGTTCTCTTACATCGCACAGCTGAGTCCTCGGGAGGGACGCAGAGATTGCTTGCGTACCATCCCGCTGGGGCTTGAGCTGCCTTTCCCACATCTGAGGTGGTTGCTGGAGGACCTCAGCCCAGAGAAATTCTGTAGCAAGAAGCCATAGGAGAGAAGGGAGCTGGTGAGGAAGCAGTACCTGGGGAGGAGGGAGGAGGGTGCACCACGAGGCTCGCCTTAGTTTGGAATTGCCTCTGTGCACGGCTGGAAGTCTTCCAGGTGGGTGGCTCAAGTGTGGAAGCAGAAGGTCTGTGTATGTTGGGTGTCACAACGGCTGATTGAGAGCGGTCTCGGGGAATTTCTTTTTAGGTAAGGGGGGAGGGGAGAAATCTCAGGGACTAAAAAAGGAAATGCAGGTTTCCAGAGAGATGGGAGGAAACTTGAACACAAGCTGCTGCGGTTGTGCTTTGAGGATGAATCCGCAGACCCCTGCTGTGCTCTCCTGCACATGGGTGCTGTGGAGGAGCTTGCGAGAAATCGGAGGAGGACTTGGTAGCACTCAGCAGCTGATTTTTTGCTGATAGGTTTTGGTGGTTCATGGGGAGCTTTCTAGGTGAGGCTCTGCTTTGGCTACCCAGTCGTTAGCCATGTGGAAATCTAACCAATCTGGATTAGTTCATATGATTTTTTTCCACCCCCCACTTCTTGAGACCTGTCATAAGTTCTGCAGTGGCTCCTTCCTACCAGTGTGGCCTAATGGGAATATGAATATCAGAATGCAAAAATCAATGCAAAATGACAACCATCTTTGTAGCTGTAACCACAAATTGTTATAACGCAAATCTAACTCAGATTCTTCATGTAGGGAACAGTCTGCTAATAAAGGTCTGTTAAAGAGATACCACGTGTCTGCATCTCTTTCCCGGTATGGTTTATCAGTGCTGTTTGTGGCCAGATTTTTCCTGGGATGATTCTCACCAAGGACACTGACCCTGGGAAGGATTCTCCCTGTGAGGACCCAAGAGAGCAGAATTCTTAAAGGCAAAACCGGCAAACCTGAGATCCGCGCTGATGATGGTAGTGATGAGCTGGGGATGTTCCAGTACTGTTAACATGTTTCTTGGTGTCATTGGACTTCACTCATCCCTGCAGGGTTCGTAACTGTTCAGAGAAGTGAGTTTCCCAGAAAAGCTGGAAACTCTGCAGTCCAGTTACGCCCTCGAAGGAACCTGGGTTATAGGCTTCTCAAAAGAAAGGCTTCCAGCTATCCTGGAGGGCGATTCAGGAGCAAGTGGCCTCTGATTTGATTAACAGAACTCGCTGCAGGGGCCAGACTGGGTTTTTTGGTTGCCTGTGTCTGTGTAATTCAAGGCTTTTATTCGGCTGTAAATCTCCTCATGAAGTCTGGGTTGCAGTAATCCGAGCCACTGCTCTCTGGCAGTGTCAGCTGAGAGTTCATCATCGCTCTGGACCTCATCACTCAAGGCTGCTGGCAGCATCCCCGCTCCACTGTGCTCTCCTACCCTGTAACTCTCTCGTCGAGGTGGGGGGGTTACCCGCTCATGACACAAAATGTAAAGATGTGTCTGAAGCAAGGGCTGGCCAGGTACCTGTGCCCCGAGACCTAGGTGGGAAATCAACTGTACTTTAAGTAAAATTCAGTTTTTGTGAGAGGAATGGAGACAAAGGGCTTAGCACCAAAACTGAAACGCTGCCATGCAGGGACGGGACACCTCTGTGCCGCAGAGGAAGGAGCAGGGCTCGCTTCTTCATGGTGTTCCCTCCAGCTTTTCTCCTTTTCTTCCTTTTTAAGGAAGAGAGAGATTTTCAGTGCTTAAATTCTAGGTACATTGCTCTTCAGAGCTGAGGCTGCATTAGTCTCCAGCAAAAAGCAGTCTCTTTATAAACTCCCTCCCACTTTCACAAGCCCGGAGTGACAGTGCTCTCCTCCCTTCGGGGCTGGGGGTGTGACAAGGGCTGCGTGAGGTGCCACAAGCACAGGGATGCGCTGGAGGCACCAGGTGCAACTTGGAGCTTCTTGCCTGCAGAATGCTGAACTTATTGGGAAATTAGGAAGCATTGACCTCTTTTTTTTTCCTCTGGGGAAGTAAAAATCCAGCCTGGGTTGGGTTAGCACCCCCTCCCTCTCTGGCAGGAGGGTGATTTGTGGGTGCTGTGGTGTGTTGCAAACCTCGCTGTGGGTGAACGTTATCAGGGAGCTCTGGCCGGGTCCAAAGCTTTGGGCAGGAACATCTGCCCCAGCTGGGCTGTGTCTGGCAGTGAAGCTGCCGTCAAACGGGGCTGGTTTAGCTCCTCGCTAAGCCCCTCCATCTCTCAGACTGTGCAGTTAAAGAGAAGCTTCTGCTTTCTATATATTCCAGTTACTTCTCGAATTCCTGGCGCGCTCGTTTAGCATAGCTAATGATTGCCCTCTCCTGGTTAGCTTCTATTACTGCTTCATTTAAGTAATGAATGTTTTTTTAGTGGAGTTTTCAGGCGAGCTGGGTGTGAAGCTGAGCGGACCGAGTCGGTATCGAAAAAACTCCCACGAGTCCCCTCGTCTTACCTCGCTCCTTGCTTACAGTTGCCTTTTCCCAGCTCCGAGCTGAGAGACACACAAGGTGAATTGGGGGTTCAGTTTCTTCCTGCAAACCTCGCTTCAGAACCCCTGCTCTTCAACATCTCAGCCACCAAACACATGAGTTTGAGCAAGACATTTATTGCCCAACGTGGGGTTAGTTACCCACGCTCCTGGGCTGGGGGGTGCCCGGAGAAGGTGACGCAGTGACTGTGGCCACGGGCTCCGTGCACGTGCTGTTTCCTTTTTTGATGTCTTCGATTTGACACAGCTCCTTCCAAAACAATAATGGGATAAGTAAAACTGCCACTGCACCATCAGGAGAGAATTTACCAAAGAAAGAACTATTTTTCTTTTTCCTTTTTATCTGATTATCATCTTCCCTGCCCTGCCCGATCACAGGCGCCACTCGCCTGGCTCTGGGGCTGCTGCTGGTGCTGTTTTCCACACTGTAAAGAGCACCCCAGGTTTTCGGAGCAAAGCTATGCTATGGTGAGGGGGTCAGTAAGCGTGACTTGAAGGAAAGGGGCATTCAAACTTTTTGAGAAACAAGTAAAAAAGTCATGCTACCCAGGAACTTGTGATTTAAGCTCTGCTAATGCCTTGGGCTGACGCAGGGGTACGTGAGTCTCTCCTCTGGTGCTCTGCTCACATCCATCTCTTTCAGCCTGACAACAAAAGTCCCCTAAATCCTCGCTGCATTTGTTTAATTGGTTTCATTTCACTCCTCAGGTGTCGTGTCCTGCCCCTCAGCCAGGCATGAAACCCCTCTCTGCTAACAGTGATCATGCCAGGGCGTGTAAGGACAGACAGTTCTGTCTGATTCCACTTCACTTGACTTTCTCGGAATGTAATTTGTCTCACCCAAACCTAAGCATGATCCAGCTGTTAATGTGGGGAAGCTGGACCCTCCCTCCCTGGTGCTGCCCGTTGCCTGACGGGAGACCTGTCCCTGCCCTCCATGAGGGTTTGTCCTGTGCCTCTCTCCCCGTCCCCAGTTCCCCTGAAAGAACAGGTGTGTGTATTTCAAAACCACTGTCTCTGTCGACATAACCTGTGCTTGTTTAGTTCCCTAAATTATTTCCACCACCTCCAAAAATGCCTTTCCAAGACCCTAGTTTGGTGGCTGGACCTACATCCCCCAGGGCTTTGATATCCAGGGTGGGGGCCGTGATGGCTCTGCCGACCCTCGCCCACCGGCGAGCAGCCCCGTACCGTTCTCCACGGCGCGTACACGATCTCCTCTTGGCTCAGCCCCAGGCGCTTGGCGTGGAGCTCAAACTCATCCCGCTGGGCTGTGCTCACGCTCAGGTTTCGGGCTGGAAAATGAGACGCGTTTGCCAGGCATTAAAAAGTGAACTGGTGGCTTTGGCACAGCCCTTTGCACCCATGTTCCCGCCCTTCCTTGCTCCCACCGGACTCTCACCCCCCCCTCAAGAAAGTCAACCTCAAGCATGTTTGTTTTTTTTTTTTTTCACCCTCTCCCCGATCAGCTTTGGTTCTGTCTGCTTTAAGGGGCTGCAGGACAGTCTGATGCCCCTGGGGCATCGCGAGGGACTGAGGCTGCGTATGGGGGGCAGTTTTCTATACTTGTCTTCAAACTCTTAAGCCACTTTTTTGCAGCTCGGAAGGGCAACAGGAAACCTTATCAAGGTCTAAAATGCTGCTTTATGGAGCTGTGAGGACATCTGATCTGCTTTGCCTGTGCCAGTACTGCAAAGCCACGTGCTCTGCCCTGGGAGGTAAGTACCGAAAAATCATGGTTGGTTTGAAAAATATTGAGATTTTACAGTGATACCGATGCTGAATTGTATTTGTTTCCTGTTCTTTAAATACTTGTGGTGTAAGCGGGTTTTCTCTTTAACTTACTTTTTCTGCTCTGCCAAGAGATTTAAGTTTTAACAGGGTTTGTAAATAATCCTGTGACCTCTGGAGCAGCAGTCTGAGGAAAATCACTGGTTGTGGGTGAAACTGAGGTGCTGCATGGTTTAACTGACAATTTTACATGCGTGTTTTGGTGTCCCACGACAGCTTTAAGTTACTTTAGGATGGAGTTTACGTACCATAGAGATACAGTCCCAAATAAGTCCTTTCCCTCTGCAGTTCATATTGGATGAGTAAAACATCCT
>NW_009702310.1:19765-21448 GCF_000703405.1 Apaloderma vittatum
GGGTTGGGAACCAGCCACAATATTCAGATTTTTAGTGCTGCGGCAGCGATCATCCATCTCCTTTCCCCAAGTCATTAATTTTAAATGTGAGGTGGTCTTCTCCTATAGGGATTGGAACAGGTTTGCTCCCAGCATGGGAGGGTTTGGTGCTCGATGGTGGGGCCACAAACCCCAGGGTACCCCAGGAGCTGGGGTGCCCCAGCCCTTGGGAGCTGTTTGGAGACCACTGAGGCTTCAAACAAACAAAGTGACTGGGGAATAAAATACATCAGATGATGTGAGATATAGACACGGGCCCTTTGTATGTCTTAGCCTGTCCAAAAAACGGGGTGGGTGATAACCCCGCCGGTGCTGCTCACCGTCCTTCACCAGCGTGGTGTTACCGGCAACGATTTCGAAGTAAGTTGAATTGTTGGTGAGACATTGGTCCCCCCTGGAGAAAGACAAAGAGAGGAGTTGGGGTGACGCTCTGGGCTTGAAAGGACCCCCAAAGCCCCGGACTCGGCCCTCGCAGTGCATGGGGCACGTGCCAGCTCCTCTGTGGGGTTAATTGCTCTCACTGTTAAAATTAAGCCATTTCTCCCGTGCCTTTGTCTGACTTCTACTGCAGCTTGTGGTCTCAGCCTCGATCTTTGGTGGTAGGATGTTTTCCACCCCAAAATAACTGAACCTGCAAAGCGCTGACTGTGTCGGCACAGAACAATTCATCCCCTTAAAGCCTGACCCTGTGGGAAACAGCTTTTGGTGCCTTGTAGAGGTACCAGCCACAGCACAGGGACCTCTGGAGAAGTCTTCTTGCCTGCATCCTGCAGCATCCATGCCTGTAGGACCTCTGCACCCTGCAAAATCTGCCTAAACCTGGGAACTGTTGAAATAACTAAACGGAAGAAGAGGTGAGGAAGAGAAGGGATGGGCGAAGATGCAGGGAGCAGCCAGGAGAGACTCTCTCCTCGAGAGAAACCGGTCTGAAAGTGTGCTCAGATCTTGTGCTGGGGTGGGTTGGGGCAGAGACCCGCGGGCTGCACCTTACAGGGCCATGCGCTGGGTGACCAGCACCTCCTGCTCGCTGGCATGGGGCTCCACGTCGAGGTGGCCGTGGTCGATGAGCAGCATCTCCAGGATGTGCTGGGGAAACTGGGCAGCCCCGGCCACGTACAGCCACATCCCCAGCAGCTGTGGGGAGAGAGGGGCAGGGAGTTAGAGCTTTCAGGTTTGCAGCGAGAGCTCTGGGGAAGGGATTTCAGGAAGAAAATGAAACCTGTGCAAACACCCGAAGAGATGGCAGGGGGAGAGGGCAGGACTGGGACAACCCTGAGCTGCCAGGGGGGATTTGCACCAAAAAATATCCAGTCAGCCCTCTCGTTCTGAGTTCTGGTTAATATGAGGTCTTTTGGAAAAGGAGCATTTCCTGCTTGATGCAGATGTTTTACAGAGGGCACCTCCGCAGATGTGCTGGGGGGAGGGGTGGGACACAGCAAGGGAAGTTTTCCCTTTTCCCAGGGGATGGTGAGGCTTAGCAGAGCACCCACAAACTCAGTGTAGGAGTGGGGCAGCCCCACGGGGCTGGGGTCTTTCCTACCTTTGACGTTGTGGTGTTGTCTGAGTGCGGGGCTCCACAGGGGAAGGTGGTGGCGACAGGCAGCAGCACCGCGAGGCCAAGGATGGCGGCGACCCCGGCCATGG
>NW_009702310.1:21558-22492 GCF_000703405.1 Apaloderma vittatum
CCCCGCTGGTGATGCAACCCGCACCTTTTGGGGACGTTGCCCGGAAAAGAGCCACATGCCTGGCCCTGAGCTCAGCATTTCCCCGACCTCAGCTGCAGACCCTTGGCATGGCTGGACATGATGGGGGCGATGCACTTTACACACTTAAAAATGAAATCTGCACTGAATTTGCTCATTTTGTTCCCCATATAGTTGCCTCTTGCTGGGCAAATGAGGCAGAATGCAGCCTTCCCACCCTACCATGGCTGGGGTGCAGCCCCTCCCCAACTTGAGGGAGGCTTCAAAGAGCTGCCTTCTTCCTGGGCAGGAAGGTGCTTTTCCTTCCTTGCCAAAACAGGCCATAAAAATGGGGCTGGGGGCCCCAGAAGGTCACCCCGTCCTGCTGGAGGCATCCCCCGCAGCAGCTCCCCTGACCCCCCATCCCGCTGCCGTCCCCGTGCTGCTGGGCAGGACAGGACCTGCTTTTCTGGGTTTCTTTCTGTTTGCCTGTTACTCTCTGGTAGCCGAGACTCCCTAAGTCCCTCAGTCTGACCCTGGGTGACGATTTTTCCCATCCTCTCCCCAGAGAGGCACAATGCCACCCTGTGTCACCACACCCTGCTGTGACCTCTGCTCGAAAACTCAGGATGGGATATTTGGGTGCTAAAACCGCCTTGTCTGGTTTGAATCGCTGTGCAGGAGAGCTGGGGGGGTCAGGAAGGGCTGTGCATCTGCCCCCAGAGTTGGGGCTCAGCGGGTTTGGGGATGTGGCACTGTGGGCAGGGCAGGCAGGAGGGGTCCTGCCCGTGCTCCCGACAAGGAGGCTGCAGGAACAGCAGGAGGCTGTAACATGGGGGTTTATTTCAGATCTGAGTGAGAACATGGAGACTGTTTCGTCTGGGAGGAAAAAAAGAACCTCAAGAGAAACTCCTGAGGCTGAGCCTGGCCAGGAGTG
>NW_009702310.1:22747-23746 GCF_000703405.1 Apaloderma vittatum
GCTTACAACCCCCCGAGCCCCACCCCGGGCGGTGGCAGGGCCTGGGCAAGGTTAGGGCTCGCCCGCCCTGGGCAGGGTTTCAGACCTCTTCAGAAGTGGAAATAACATCCTCCTCGGTGAAGCCCAGGCAGTGCAGGTGGGCTTTGAACTCCTCCGTCTGCTCCTTGGTCAGGTTGGCTGTCCGTGCTGTTGGAGAAATGGGGCCATAAAAGAAAGAGGAGGAAAAAAAATAGGGAGTTTTAAATGTTGCTTTCCTCCTCGGTGGCCCCCGTAGTGCAGATGGGGGGCTCCATGCCTGTCCACCCCCATCCTTCACCTTCCCGCATGAGGGGAAAAAAGGCTTTTTGCCCTGCCTGTGAGGGATGGGGATGCCTGTGCCCATCGATGTGTCCCTGCCCCACGGATCTGGGGCAGCATCCACTCACCCGAGATGCTCAGAGTTGGGACGTTGTCATTGAGGTGCTTCAGGATCAGCAGGTCTGTGTTGCTTTGCATCAGTTTGGCTGTGGAAGACGCCTGGCCCTCGACTGAAGGACACAGGGAGAGTGGGGGCCCCCATTAGCAAGGGGGGGGCTCAGCCTGGGCAGAACCGGCAGCGGTAGGGGCTGCTCATCCCCCTGACCTGGGAGACATCCCAATGGGGACCAGTCTGACCCCACAGTGCTGCTGGGCCCACTGCATGGGGCACAAGGTTTTTTTCTCCCTGCCTCCAGACGTATTTTAAGTCTTAAAATGGGCTGGTGCTGGGGGCTCAGGGTGCCAAATATCAGGGTGCAGAAGAGGGAGGGTGCAAGGTGCAGCTGTGCTGTTCCCCCACCATCCCCCCTCCAATTTCTGTTGTTTTACTGAGGCTTTACCGTGTGCCAGGGTGGAGTTGTGCCAAAAGATCTGGATCTTGCTGGTGTTCCTCGTCACACATGTCTCATTCCTGTGGGGCAGAGAGGTCAGGTGGAGCAAATATCCTCCCCCCCTAAACTGTCCCAACCAAACCCGAGGAAT
>NW_009702310.1:23831-24181 GCF_000703405.1 Apaloderma vittatum
AACCCACCCCCCCCCCCAAACTCCCCCCAGCCAAACCCGAGGAATTCAGCACTCTGCAAAGCTTAAATCAGTTTGGTGTAGCTGCTTTCCAGCCCCAAATGTGTGCAGGTGGACATGCCCCTGGGGATGGGGGAGCCGGGGAAGGGGGAAAATCCCCGCTCTTACAGCCTCATGATTTCGGTGACATTGAGTTCATCCTCGTGGCTGCTGGGAGAGAAGGTGAAAACCGCGTATCTCAGCACCTTCAGCTCTTCCACATGGGGTCTGTACCGGGAGACGCCGGCGATGTAAACCCAGTGTCCCAGGAGCTGCGGAGAGGAGGGGAGCAGGGAGGGCTTGTGGGGTTGGCC
>NW_009702310.1:24660-26871 GCF_000703405.1 Apaloderma vittatum
TTTTTTTAAGGACAATAATCACAGACAGGCAGTGAGAGCGTTGAGCTGCAATTAGGTTAATAACCTCTTCCTGCACTCTTAACGTCTGGTGATGCTGATAGGAAAGGCGAGAATGGGAGCTGAGGGCAGGGCTTACCCGAGGGACGGTGGCATTGTCGAAGGTGACCGGGACGAGCTGGGTGCAGTTGGTGGGCTCGGTGGCGAGGGCGAGTGGCAGCGCCAGGAGGAGGGTGAGGGAGCCCAACATTGCCCGGCTGGCTGAGAGGATGCTCCTGTACTGACGGGATGTAGCTCAGCTTTATGCCTTATATACAGCTGCCCGCAAAGCTGGACTTCCCCAGCCCCAGTGTGCTTGTTCAGCAGCTGGAGTGTTTGCTCAGGCATGAAGCAATAGCAGGTGGAGGAAATTAAACTTGCAAAAGCAGAAAAGATGAAAAAAAACACACAGCCCAAACCAATCCCAGGTTTCATCAATACAAGCTTTTGTTCTTGGAAATTGCAATTAGTTTTTGGGTGCCTGGCTGGCCCCAGGTGTGTTTGGAGGCCTGGGGGGCACTGGATGGGGCTGGGATGTTGTTTCCCTCCATAGGGCAACAGATCCCCATGACGAGGGTGGGGTGGCGGCTGCTCAAGGGCTGCTCCTCACTGCGTACAGGGCTGGCCCTGGGGTTCACGTGTGCTCTCGGACAAGACAAGGACCGCGACGGTGAGGAGGGCTCCGCAGGTTGATGTGCACAGCAGGATCAGATCCCATGTGAGAGGGAAGTCCTCGGCACAGGGGAAGACTTGGAATTCTTGGAGCAGGTCCAGAGGAGGGGTACAAAAATGGTCTGGGGGCTGGAGGAGCTCTGCTGTGAGGACAGGCTGAGGGTCGAGTTGTTCAGCCGGAGAAGTGAAGGCTCCAGGGAGACCTTACTGCAGCCTTTCCTTACTTAAAGGGGCTTATAAAAGTGACAGGACAGTATTTTTAGCAGGACCTATTGTGTAGGACAAGGGATAATCGTTTTAAAGTAAAAGTGGGTAGATTTGTATTAGATATAAGACAGAAATTTTTTACAATGAGGGTGGTGTAACACTGGCACAGGTTACCCAGGGAGGTAGTAGAAGCCCCATCCCTGGAAACATTCAAGGTCAGGTTGGAGGAGGCTCTGAGCACCCTGGTCTAGTTGAAATGCCCCTGCTCCTTGCAGGGTGGGGTGGACCAGATGGACTTGAAAAATTCCTTCCAACCCAGACTGTTCTGGGTTTTGACAAGCTGCACCATTCAAAAACCAAACTGGCCACCATCTCCTTCCTCCTCCTCATGGTGCTGCTGTCCTGATCTGGTGCCAGAGCTACCCCGACAGCAGCTCTGTGGGACCCCTTAAGCCATGAAATCTGGGGGTTTCGCCCTTTCTGGCCAAGCTCCCCGTTGGTGGTAGCCTTGCGGCTCATCCCAGCCCAGCCTTGCACTGATAAAATGGACTTTGGGCTGCAGGTGCTGATAACATGTGGAGCTGATTATTTTAAGTGACCTAAAACACCTAGTAGAGACAGGGACTTGTTTAACAGATCCTGGGGTGGGAGGAGGAGGGTATAAGGGATGGAAACAACAAGCTTTTAACAAAATGAATAAATCACTTCTTCTTTAAATGTAGAATCTCTCCATTTATCAGTGTCTTACATCTCTTCCTTCTCTGGCCTCATAATTAAGTGCATTGATTGATTTATTAAACGTATTTGCTTTTTCCTGACCACGAACAGTGTGTTTCAGGCCAGGTTAGCTCACGTGAGAGACGGTCAGCCCCAGCCGAGCCGGATTTTCAGGTGTTCCCAAAGCCGTGGCCGTGGCCCATCGCCCGGGGGGGCCTCCCTCCAGCTGCCGGGAAGGGGAAGCACCGTGGGGCGAGCAAACACAGCCCAGCCCGTTCCCGTGCCCTGACGCAACCCGGGAGACGGGATGTGAGGTCACCCGTGTCCTCCTGTCCCTGTCGTGAGCCCACAGGGGCTGTGCCGTGGTCACCGATGGGCCCCATGTGGCCACGAGGTTTGGGGCTGGGCTGGGCAAGGTGACCGCCTGAGCAAGAAGCTGCATCTCAGGGCCCGCCTGGGGCAACCAAGGAGTGGTTTGGGCTTCAGCAGTGAAAAAGAGCAGCTCAGCAACTTTTTTCTCTTTCTTTTCTTTCTTTTTATTTCTTTTATTTCTTTTTCTTTTTCCTTTTTCTTTTTTTC
>NW_009702311.1:0-9833 GCF_000703405.1 Apaloderma vittatum
GCCAAGAAGAATATTAATGGAGCAGGATCGAACTTTTAATTCCCTCTCTCCCATCCCCATTCCTGCCGCTTGGAGCTGCATAAAAAAACCCCCAACCAAACCCTGAAATGAGTTTTCCAGCCTAAGATAGCCCTGGAGACGGAGGGTCAGGGCAAAGGACATCTTCCTACTCTTCCCACACCAGACTGTCACCCAGAGCCCCAGAAAGTGCTGGTGTACAAGTATGGGCTGTGGAAGAGCTCCCAGCAGCAGGAACTGCTCCAACAAGCCACCCCTATCCGTTCAGATTCTTCAGCTGTCGCGGCTTTTATTTCAGGCAATGGCGAGTCTCATCAAACAAACACAGAGCTGACAAAAAAGCACCGCCTTGACAGCCCTGAAGGCTGACGACCCGTCACAACAACAGGTATAGCTCGGATTGCAGCTCTCCCAGCTGCTCTATCTACATCTTCACCAGGACTGTCCCTGCAGTGATGCTCAGGGACCACCAATGTGGATCAAAGGCGCGAGCAGTACATGGTCCTTAAGGCTGCAAATGCTATTGCCCCTCATGGTTTTCCTTCCCAAGAGGCACCTGTCCATTAGCAAAAACTCTCTCAGACCACACCAAAGACCGACAAAGCGACAGCGACTTTTGGTTTCCAGACCCAGACCACACGGCGTGAGGACTCACGCCTGGGCTGCCCTTCCCTTCACCTCCACTGGTTTCAGATGCAGCGTGCCAGGGGGGCATCAGAGGGAGGACATGGCAGGGGGGCACATCATCTCCTGCACACACCTGCTGGGGAGTCAGCAGGATGGTGGGGGGAGGCTGCATGTGAGCGGCTGGGTGTAACTTCCACCCCGTCCCTAGTGCCAAAAACAAGCATGTTAAAGCTAATCTAGCCCTGTCTCAGCTCAACTGCTTTTCTGTGACTAAGCCCCTTATAATGGTTTTACTAAAATCCCCTTTTGATGGAAAAAATCCCAGCTGGAAGTTTCGGGCAGCGGCACAATGTGCAAGTCTGCGTGTCCCTTTCCCCGGCTTCACAAAAGCCTCTAATCGAGTGGAAAATTTGCTGGAGGCCAGAGGTTTAGGCCTGCAATTATTTTTTAAGGGATTATCAGCAGAGAATGGGGGTACTTACGACCCTCCCTTTCTTTGTGTTTTGCTCAGTGCCGCTTTCAGACAGACTCAACCAGAAACTCAAACCACTGCAGCTGGATCCAGCGAAACCAGGGCTTGGCGGGGCGGCACGCCTCCACTCTGTCCTGTGGGACAGACCCCAGCCTCCACGTTACACGAGTCCCACTCCAGCACTATGCAATGAACAGAAATGCTTTTCCACAGAAGCAACAATAAAAGTTGTTTTTAAAGAAAAACTTGAGAAAAAGCAACCAACTCCGGTCCTGCAAGCCTTGCTGAATTGAAAAACCAGGGTGCCAGCAGGGATGTGGTCCTCCAGACAGGCTGGGCTTTGGCTCTACGAAGCTATTACGCTAGGGGTCTTGCACAAGTTACTTACAGCAAGTTCCAAAAAGCCTTGGCACCGAAGATCCACACACTGCAACACCCAGCTTTTAAGGGTCTTGCTCCAAGCGTGGATCCCAGGGTTAAGGTCGTTGGTGCTTTCATAGAATCAGAACATGTTGAGTTGGAAGTGACCATTAAAGATCATCTAGTTCAACCCCGCTGCAACAAGCAGGGACATCTTTAACTAGATCAGGTTGCTTGGAGCCTCATTCAGCCTGACTTCCACAACCTCTCTGGGCAACCTGTGTCAGTGTTTCACCACCCTCATAGTAAAGAACTTCTTCCTAACATCTCATCTAAATCTAACCTGCTCTAGTTTAAAACCATTGCCTCTTATCCCATCTTTCCACACCCTTGTAAACATTCCCTCTCCAGCTTTACTGTATGCCCCCTTAAGGCACTGGGAGGCCGCTATAAGGTCTCCCCAGAGTCTTCTCTCCTTCATGCTGAACAACCCCAACTCTCTCAGCCTGTCCCCATAGGAGAGGTGCTCCAGCCCTCTGATTATTTTTGTGGCCCTCCTCTGGATCCACTCCAACAGGCCCATGTGCTTCTGTTGAGGGCCCCAGAGCTGGATGCAGTACTGCAGGTAAGGTCTCACCAGAGCAGAGGGGCAGAATCACTTCTCTTGACCTGCTGGCCACGCTTCTTTTGATGCAGCCCAGGATGCGATTGGCCTTCTGGGCTGCAAGTGTGCAGTGGTGGCTCATGCCCAGCTTTTCACCCACCAGTACCCTCAAGTCCTTTTCCTTAGGGCTGCTCTCTATCACATCTTTCACCACTTCTGAGAAGAGTCAGACTCTACCAAGACTACAAAACAACTTCTTGCCAGGCACAGAGCCACTTACTATCAGCACAGTTAGCATAGGCTAGTCAGAGAAGAAGTGCTGCTGTCTCTCCAGCCTAAGGAGCCCCATGCCTTGCTCAGAGCTACCGGGAACTGCCTACGCTCACACGTGACCCAAAATTACGTGCTTCTCCTCTACCATCAAACTGCTGTGCCCCTGTTTGTGTGCAAGCAGGCAAACCATACCCAGAGGAGGCACTGGTGTGCCCTGTTTTTAAACAGTAGCTTAATTCCTCCCTCCCTTTGTGGCACAGCAAACACACCCCTCCCGGAGAAGGCAACAGCCGTGGCCCTCAGGCGAGGGCCAGGAGAAACGGCCTGTCTTCCCTATTCTCACACGAGCCATGCTACAGTGTAAGAAACGCAGTGCATGAAGGAAGCAAAGGTTATGGACCATGAACATTTATCCTTAGGGCCAGTCTTTCCTCCAGAAACCCCGGCGTGTTGCATAAAGCAGCTGTTGGATATAACAGAGAAGCAGGTTTTGATCTCTGAGCCTTCCAACCATTCAGCTGCTATATAAGACGTTTCAAAAGCAAGTGGCAGCTGCCACTAGGTTTTAAATCTTGCCATGTCTGTGTGTGCTAGGTGTGCTCTGAAAGCACCTGGCAAGGCTTGAGGGGCCAAGGTGCTTTCTTTCTGGATCATGATCAGACTCAAGCAGTTTTGGGCAGGCACGTAAGTACAACACTCAGCACCTGAGGGCTGTTAAAATCAAAATAATTAAAAAAAAAAAACCCAGACAAACAAACGCAGAGTAAAAGGCAAATGAGACACTTGTGGAATTTAGATGCCTCCAGGAGCTAAGTGGTGCCTAAGCTGGAGTTTTTGATGTTGCAATTTTGAATGCTGCTTAAATGTCATTTGTTTGTTGGGTTTTTTTGCTTGGATGATATCTTTTGCCCCTATCTATCTAATTTTTTTTACATCCACACTGGCACTGTTTTTGTAGAGTTTTAAGACAGTAAGATAGAAAGACAAATAACCTAGCCTGCTCAGAATAGCTCATTAAGATCAATGTGCTTTAAGATACTCTGCATGTGTCTAACTTCTGGAAGAAAGATGAGTCTGCTCTCCTAGATAGCTTGAGAGCTTCAGTATTCAAAAAGATAAGGAATAGAGAATTGCCAGTTACTAGTAGTGTAGGATGTGACCTGTGTGATTCACTAGCAGCATTAGAAATCTAAGGTCAGGTGAAGAGTTAGCTCCATCTTCTCACAATAATAAATTGAGTGCTGGGCATGGCACCATAGGAAAGCCATCCCTTACTACTTCCAAGGAAGAGGATCTTTCCCCCAGCCTGTTGTTTCTATCACCATCAGCAAACCTCACTCTTGGGAGTCTCGAGTCTTTCTGTTTATACACAGACAGCTGTCCAGAGATAACCTTGAAAAGCCCTCCTTACAGTATCACTGCAACACCGGGGACTTCCAGAGATCACTGTCCAAATTCCGCACAGAGGCAGGATCAAGTGTACTTGGATCATTCCTGACAAGGGTTTATCTTACCCATTCCTAAAACTCTCCCTACGGGCATAGCCTGCAGCCTCCTTACCCAACCACTTCCAGTACACTTCTAATAATTTTCTCCCTATCCACCTTAAATATACTACCGTTTTCCCCCAGATCAAGCTGTGGTTTTAATGCTCTTCACAGCCGGCAACACAAAAGAGTTGAGGACTTCTCTGCTTAGGGAAATCTCTTACGGCCTGGACCACAACTCCTTTCCCTTGGTCCTTGCGCTGCAGATGCACTTCACCATGCTTCAACTCCACCTCAGTGCAGGGTTTGCCTTGTGAAGAGCCCAAAAATCATGCTGCATTATACAGGTGGATTTCTATACAATAAACATGTCTAGAGACTATTATGATCCTCCTTGATGTTCATGGCCTGAAAAACTTGCATCCAAAATCCCAACAACATAAAGTGATTTGCCCACCAGGACATTACAAAGATTTTATATTTTGCAATGTTATTACAATATATACCATAAAGATACTATAAAGATACAACCTGCCACTTGTAAACTGCTAAAGCTTCCCAAGACATGCAGATAACTTAGCATCTACCCTCTGTGCCAGCACCCTCACTACTTCATTTTATAGATATTTGTCAGCCCCAATCCTTTATCCTCCTTACAGGTGTTCTGTCATAGTTCTTGATCTAAGAGCACTGTCCCCCACAGGAACCCCACAGTAGGGACTGTATTTCCATTCCCTACCCAGGGACCGCTGATGGAGACAAAAGGGGTGTGCTCAGTTCAGCAAGACTGAAGATAAACAGCGTTTCACATGCCACTGCACAAAGTAGGAAGATCTTATTTTTCTAGGGTAGCTTTACCATGTAATCAAAAAGAGGGGCCTGACAGGCCATGACAACAGGAATCACTCCTGCTTGAGTGGGACACTGCACCAAAACTGTCCTAGCATGACAGACCTTTGAACTTCATGGGCTCTTGCCAATTCCATCACCAATATTGAATGTCCCACAGTCATAAGCAGAGTGAAAAAAATCCCTTTTTCCAGCTTTAAGCAGAGTAGTTGTGGTGATTGTCACTGTACTCAGAGAAGGTATGGGGCACAGGTAGGTATTTGCTTCCTGCTTGCACTGTCACTACTGTTTTCCAAACACAATTTGAAGCTTACCACCGAACAGAAATGCCAAGTTACAAAACAATACAGAAATAACACTGCTCATCCATCAAATTACAACTCCGTGTCTTACACAGTGTATTGTCATCACGTGTAGCTGTGCAATGCAATGGGCATAAGCAGCAGTGGCGTGAGGCAAGCAAAGAGGCTTACAGCTTGAATTTTTAAAAATGTAGGCACTCAGATGTCCCAGAGTGCCACAGAAGCTTCTGGTGACTTGTACCTTTAAGGAAAAACAACAGAGAGGATTCTGTCCCAGGCTCACTGCTTGACTGCAGGCAAGCCCTGTCACCCCTCTACAACCCAGCCGCTTCATGTTTAAACCTGAGAGCAGCGCATACCTACGAGAACAGAAAAAACTTATTTTTTTGGAAGTTCAGAAAAATACTCAAGACCTCTTCATGGGTGTCATCAGAGAAGTCTCAAATACAATCACCGATATTCCTGTGCCTGGGGTGCAGCACAGGAAATCTGTCAGAACCTCCAAATGCTTGAGGAGGATCCAGCATATGTTCATTTCTGCCCCCTCCATACCATTTCCCTGAAGAATGGGACTTGCAGACAGAAGGATTTCAAAACACAGCTTGAGTGCAGTAACTGCAGACATATTGTGTCAGACAGGGGCTCGGTGTTGAAAGAGCCGTCTATATATTCAGCTGCATATTGTTACAAACATTTAAAGAAGCTGTTGTATCCAAAAAAGGAAGGGCAAGTTCTTATCACTATGAAAGCTGGGGGGTTTCCAGGGTTGCTGGTGTGCCAGCAAACGATCCAGTGGCAGGATAGATAATCACGGTAGAAACGACAGGAAAATCTACAAGCGCCTGAGGACCACCTACGCACCATCTGCACATGTCTCATAACCCAGGTGTTGCTCCCTGGAGCACCTAAGTTGGGCACAGGTTCAGTGTGCCACTCCCACCACCTCCTGGCTCCTACCAGAACAATGTCATGCACTGCCTACAGCTACGTGCAAAGCAACTAGCGCCAACCCCCAGTTCGGATAAATTTGTCATATACCCAAGAATATGTTGTGTCAGTACAAAACTAGCCCACAGCTGGGAATTGGCAGGAACATATTTGAGGTATCACACTCACAGGGGAGGAACAGAAAAACGGCTTTGCCCACAACTGCAGCAGTTTAAGTCAAAGACTTAAAGGGAGGCACACAGAGAAGTCAGGGGTC
The DNA here is from genome assembly GCF_000703405.1 of Apaloderma vittatum. Taxonomy (NCBI): domain Eukaryota; kingdom Metazoa; phylum Chordata; class Aves; order Trogoniformes; family Trogonidae; genus Apaloderma; species Apaloderma vittatum. The sequence goes on from NW_009702311.1 coordinate 6,197, forward strand.
AGGCTCCAAGAGAGACACAGATTCACACTCCAGAAAACAGGCTACAATGCACTAAACACAACAAAGAGTTTATCTCAGCAGCAAGCTCCACACTGCATACAGATGTTCTCTTTTTGACACAGGCAAATGCATCTCAGTACATTGAGCATCTGCGTGGCTCAAGTCGCTCAGTCCATGGATCCTACCACACTTCAAGGATCAGAGCATCTCTCCTTCATGCACTAGCTGCTCTCAAGAGCTAAGGCTGAAATCCTAGCAATATTCCCCCGGTCTTTAAAAACAAAAGAAAAAAAACACAACTAAAACAACAAATAAAACCCCAAACTCCCAATCCCTAGTCAGGAGCCTGCTACACCACAGAAGGAAAAAGTGTTTGCTTTTCTTCAGGAAGAGATTATGTTTCTTATATCAGGTTGAAGGTGTTTGTGGAATGGGGTTCAGCACATGGATGCAGTTCTGGAGGATTTTGATTTTAATAAACATGCATAACTCCAGGGGGAAAACCTCTGTCAATACAAATCCTATGGAAAATATTGCTCCTGCAGACAGAAGAGAGACCAGTTCTGTTTGTGTATTCAGGCACTGTATATATGAAGATATTTTAGAGGCCTCTATACTTAGCCATTGTGGTTTCAATCTTTCCCAGGCCAGAGGTAGCTGTGTAAGCATATAGTCAGCACTGGCTAAACAAGTTACTTTTAAAACCATACTATTATTACCAAGTTAGTTAAAGAAGTCTTTTTTCTTATTTTTTTTGGGGGGTGGGAGGAGGAGATCTGTAATTCAAGACAAAATCATTAAAAATAAAAAAACAACACACCACCCTACTGGCCCTTAGAGTGAGATGTGGGGTTTTTCTCTGAATCCTTTTATATTTAACTGCAGCCAGACCACTTCAGTTCATGTTTTCATCTGATCTCAGCAGGATGGCAGCGCTCGGTCTCACTGATACTCCCGGGGAAACCAGGGTCCCTCAGGAAGCGATGTGGGTGACTCAGGCTGAGGAGCTCCTTCCTCTGAGTCAACACTGACCCAGTGTTTCAGCATCGCGCCCGAGGGCGCTGACCTGCTCGGCATCGCGTGTTGTCTTTCCGAGGAAGTAAATGGGTGCCTGACCACGTTTGTGGTTATTAAAGACATCATGTCGCTTTACACAAACGTTGGCATTTAGCTACGTGACTGCTCCCTATGTGCGTAATTACATTTCTGCCCTACTCCACTTTCCGCACTGAATTGTTTCAATAGCTGCTGTGTTCCGTCCGGCCCTAAATGCACCTCAATGGTTGTAGGAACAGTTCCAGGAAAGCCCAAAACTAAGGACTTGGAATTTTATTGCTGACCCCACCTTTGGTTGGCTGCATAACCTAAGCATGTCTCTTCTACCTTCCCCTCTCCCTTGCTTTCCCCATGTGCAAAAGGGGGATCAGGAGCAGAATCTCTTCTGTAAAATGCATTGAGAGCTACTGGTCAAAGACCTAATGCAAGACAGAACTATAAAGATGAATTACACAAGGCAGCACTACTAATTATGTACGATTAACCATTTTGGGAATTTTTCAGTATAAAAAGTGTTTGGGAAAATAAAAGAGATTTACAAAGAGAGTAATGAAGTCTCTGCATTTGATACAATCATGACCTATGATCTTTCTTTATTCCAAGAGTGCCTTGAATACACACCAGACAGGTATTACCCCTTTTGATGCAGCTATCAGTGATACCTACTCTAGAGTAAGTGCTCTAAAGGTGCTGAGCATTAGCAGGATTTTTTTTTCCCCCCACAGGCAGCTCAGGTGCCTATAATTATCTGAAGAAAAATTCCTCCTCTTCTTCCCTAATCCCAGTGCTCCAATCACAGGCTGCATTTGCTCTGAGGACTCCATTTCAGAGCCATGTGACATTTACAACACACAGTCCTAAAAACACATGAAAAATACACCTGTTTCTGGGATTTGGCACAGACTCAGCCCAGGTTCACAGAAAGGTTTGTGATCCTTCTGAGCACAGCTGAGACCAAGTTACAGTTTTCATTGTACCTTGTGGCCTGAACAAGAAAAAAAAATCTGATCAAACTTGGAAGCTTTGACTTAGATGCACTTGGAGAGTTGGAGCTCAGTTTAGGCATAAATTAAGTTCAAAACTCAGAGGCTGAAAACTGTCTTGAATAGAGAGCTGCTGGAGTATCTGCGCTCATCCACATGGCAAAAAAGATCAGCTCACCACACGTGACAGGGACTCGACAGCAGACCTAATCACTACCAACACAAACAGCCGTGTAGTTCAAATAGGGGTTCACTTCTGAAGCAAATTCCCCACCAACTCCACTACTCGTGCGATGGTTTGCAACTTGGAGCAGCCTTAGGGCTTGGAAACTGGATCCCCTCTGGATGGAACTGCACAGGAGACTCTGCTCGAGGAGGACACCTCACACGCCTCCTCCACATCTATGGGAACAGAGAAGAACTAGCTCAGAATAACACCCGACTGCCTCACAGTGCTATTGCAGGTGTGTCAGGTCTTTAGCATCAAATGCTCACCCTCTAGATCTGCTCCTCTTGCCCACTCTGCCTGCTAACACTGCCATGGCCACTGAAATCTGAGGCTTGGCCACCAGAGCACTGCAGTGCAGAGGTATCAGCAGTACTCGATTACTCGGGATACCTGTTGATGAGCACCCTCTGCTGGATATTACTTTCTTTTCCTTCCCTCCAGGCCAGCAACGCTAGCAGCCTACCTCTGCTAAACCAGCAAAAACACTGGGGTGTAGAAGCAGGGCACCTGTCCTGAGTATCCCCGGGTGCCATAGCACACAATATGCCCAGTGCACTGGTGGGGACTAGTCTGCACCGGTGTACCCGCAGCAGGGTAAATCAGTGTTCATCGAAAACAATCAGAGCACAAAGACATAATAAAGGAAAGTCAAACCCAACAAAAGCCTTCCCCATGTGATTAAGCTGCTCACAACTCAAGACTGAAAAAGATGCCAAAGTAACACCTAAGACACATAATTCCCCAAGAGGATGTAACCTGTACAGGCTCTGATGTTGTAATGCTTCCTACCACGGCTCAGACCTGCAGAGGCCACCTATCCACCACAACACTGGAGTGGATGACTAGCAACGAGGTAACTGAGGTGGTTTGACAAAATGGGTAATTGTCATCTTGAATGTATAGTTCAGGAGGACAACAACAAAATCCTCATACTCTACATCTCAGCCATCAGGCGATTAGAAAGTTGTGGTCACCTCTGATCCTAGATGAGTTTATAGTAATCATTCAATGCAGAGATGTTTGGGAATGCATGGCTCAGGCAATGACTCCTCTAAGCTAGTGTCCCCTGTTAAATGTTTCAAAAGAAGGTATTAGAGGCTTATGGGGCCAGGAAGAGCATTTAACCAGTTGCAGCTGGAAGACTGTCCAGGAGCAGGAGGCTTGATACTTTCTAAAACAGCTAAAATAAAATTCATAAGCTGTGCATAAGATTTTTATCCATATAAATGTCTAATCCTTTCTGCATTCTACTATGTTCTTGGTCTCAATTATTTATGTGCTGTAAGAAAGAAATTAAGCTTCATCTATGTCAGATGTTTTATTTCAATTTCACTGAAAACCTTGTATTACATAAAAGTATATACAGGAA
>NW_009702311.1:9864-11285 GCF_000703405.1 Apaloderma vittatum
TTCTCTGTACTTCTAAGTTTATATACTTCTGTCACGTTGCTTTTTACTACTCTTCAGTCTAACTAAGGATGCGTAATCTTTTCAGTCTCTCCACACCTCTAAGCATTTTCATCACCTTTTTCTGCTAAATATTTGTAGCAGAGCAGTCGGAAATGAACGTATGATATTTTATTTTTAAGACCAGAGTCCCAGAGAATCACTCATCTTTCCACCAAAGAGATCCAGCACATCCCCACTGCCAGCAGCCTCCTCCTCATCCAAAGTGAGAGAAGCAACAGAGGAAGCAGAGCTTATTACATTGGACCCTTTCACACTGCAAAACTCATGACTACCAGAGGAGTTATGTGCTCCTGTACCATGCCAGCCAACATCGGCAGTGGTAACGCAAATAAAAAAGCATTAAACCTGCTCCTTGCTAGGAAACAAAATCTCCCACTCATTCCTTAGAAAAGTTAAAGGTACTAATTTCTGAGGGACTTGCAGGGTGGGCAGATACACTCACTGCAGTTCTCCAAAGATAGCTCAGAAATAACCTGGGAGGATCCCAGATGAAGGCTGGGTGTCTTCTTACATCTGTCTGGTTTGGGAGATGGAGTGTAAACAGTGGCACATTAGCTTAGATTAATTACAGACTGCCGGTATTTTGCTTTCATGTAGTGAGCTCTGGAAATGTAACACTGCTGATAATTAAATAGCACCTTTCATCAAAAGGCTTCAAACCACCCAGCAAACCAGCCGAGCTGTTAAGGTAGGGCTGCTGGAGCAGCACACAGCAGCGGCTTAACAGGACGTAGGAACACAGCGTGATTTTTTAAGAAATGAAAAATTTCTTGAAACTACAGAGGGAATTATCACGTGTTTTACGTTATGTAAGGCACAGTGAAACCTGGGCAGGATTAGCATCAGTGCCAGGAGACTGTCGCTGGTCAGACACGAAGTTTTACATCCCACGAGAAAGATAGTTTCTCCCATGACACAACACTTTCTTTTTTTTCTTTTTTTTTTTTTTCCCCCCTGGAATGTTGGTCCAATAATGGCTGAGGAATAATAATAAAAAAAGAAGTTTTCTCCTACTTTCCTTCTTTTCTGCAGCTATTGGGTTTCTTTGCAAAAACCTACACAGAACATGAGCAACATGCAGGTTTTATTTGGGAGATAACAGACCTCAGGTAAGCAAGGGTGATACATGCCAACAAAGAAAACCTCACAGCAGTGGGGTTAATCTGTGTTACCACATCCCCTCCTTCCCCATCTCCTTCCACACACACCACTACCCACTCATTACACGAGATTTTGTGCCAGGGTCACCACTGTAGCACACCAGTGCGGCATCAACACTGGGAGGTGGATGATCAAACCTGCACCCTCCTTTCCATGTTCCATGCCCCAGCTGGGTTACCACATGCTCTGTCCCTGCTCTT
>NW_009702311.1:11316-19979 GCF_000703405.1 Apaloderma vittatum
TTCCCCTCTTCGTCCCCTCTCCTCCTTCCCTTGCAGTCAATGCCTGCCAGCGGCAGGGAAGCTCACGGTTACCCCAGCTGGCACAGCTAAACAAATTGCTGCTGTAATGCCGGGTTGCTCCCAAAAACTGCAGCCCTGAATTCATCAGCTGTTCTCTCAAAGGCACCAAAATGAGAAGCCCAGGCAGAACCCGAAAGGAGAGCGAGGACTGCTAGGATTTAGCTGCTGCTTTATGTTCACACTTGCAACAGGGTGCAGAACTGGCGCAGAGGTGCACATTTTTGCTGCCCACCACATCCCCGGGCACTATCTCACGTCCCTCTGCTGAGGGGACTGGGAACATGCAGTTTGGGAACTCATTGTCTCAAGATCAGCTGCCCTTTGCTGGCAGTTTCTTGCCCTGGAATCCCAGGAAACAGGGATTAAGAATATTAACATACTGAAATACAGATCAAATTCCTTCAGCACCCAGAGTGACCCAGAGTCACTCTCAAGAACTCCAGCTTGAGCATCAGCAGCATCACTGCTGATGGGCAAAACCAAGTGCTGTCCTCACGAACACAGTGTTATCACTCCGCAATTCCACACAACCTTCCCTCTGCGCAGGAACAGCCACACATTCAGTCAATTTCACCCTCCATGGATTCAAGGCAAGGTGAAAGATGCTCTTAAAAGAGCAGACACTCACGCTGCAACCTGCCCACCGATATTTGATGGCCAAAGTGCCCAGCCAAGAAGCGATTCGTAATCATAACAGACAGAGGGAGAAAGAAGGAAAGGAGCAAATTTCACACAGGAGCAATGCTTATTTTCAAAAGGTTAATTACATGTTATTATCGTTTAGCTAATTAGCTGAGGTGGACTGGAGAGAGACATACACTTCCATCCAGCTCGTCCTCACCTAATAGAGGTGTCTTTCTGGCGTACTGTGCAGACAGCCTTTGCTTTTCATGTTAACAGCTGAATAAAAGCCACAAATATTAAGCCTACACCACGGCATACAGTACAGCAGCTAGAGCACCAGGCTGTGTGATAGTTATTTGTGAATTCTGCCTTCTCCTGTCAGGAAAAAACCTTCCCTGAGCCCTGCCATCCAAATCACTGAAACCAGGTAACTCCAGCTACAGAAGCTCTACCAGCTCCCAGGGGCTGAGGCAGAGGTACTGATAGAAGGGAAGTAAAAGATCATTTTGCAGGTGTAAGGCACCAAAGAACAAAGTATAGGAAAGCCAAGGAAATCTACCAAACTTCTACAACAATTATCTGCTAGGATTGTTCATTTACTTACCGCCTTCCTAGGAACCACTGGACAGCTGAAAAAGCAGGACCAGACAGAAAGCCTACACGGCAAGCTAAAGAAAAATAATGCCCATCTGCTCTTTTAACACTCCTGTGTTACAGAGAGGATAAACTACACCTGGATGGGTTCAAACGGCAATGGTAGTCCTATGCACTCTCTGCTGCTCACAGCCATCAGTGCACAGGTGAAGCCCATGAAGGAAAGGAGTCACTCAGGTTTACCAGAAGTCACAGAGCCTGGGTTAACCCCAGAAATCCCAGAGCCCTCACCCTCACCACTGAATCCTCTGAGAAGAATCTGGAAGATTTTATTGTCCTTAACATGAAGCACACAACCTGGAGCTCTAGGATCCCAGTGTGCCAGAAGCTCTACTCTACAGCTTTGGTCTGCAATGCGTGGCTTCTATCACGCTAATGTTCAGAGGCCTCAATGTGCTAGGCACTATAAAGCATCAGACAGAAATTACTTTGCATCATCATTATCCCCTTAGATAAATATAAAACTTGACACTGAAGAGTTTTCTCATCTTTTTTAGTAAGATACCCAAACAGCAACACTGGCAGCCTCTCACTTATAGTGACTTGAGGAAGAAGAGAGAAAAATACACTGAGCAAACAGAGATGTGACTGCAGCATGTTAGACGTGGCAGCAGGTGATTCTGGCAAGCTCATGGAGAAAGGGCAAGGGTTTCCACCCACCCATTTGTCCGGATAATTCCATGAGTGCTCTGGCAGGTTTGTGTCACCAGTGTGGCTACACTTTCCCTGCTGCTGCCACTCGGCAGAGACAAAAGTGAGCTCCGGCGTTCCTCCTTGCGCTACATCCACCCCTCGGCATTACCATGCTCTGGGAATACCTTCCCTTCCCATGAAATCACTCCCACTGCATGAGCAGAAACAGCAGAGGAAGACAAGCCAAAAGGCAGGACTAGAAATTGCAAAATCTAAGTCCTCTTTAGTTGGTAATTTGCATCTGTTCCTCACACATTTCTTGGAGGTATGTATTTCTGTGCTAACATAAGCGAAAGCCCAAGGACTCCAGTTGTCAGCGTGCTGCCAGCGCTGGAGTTCTTTCTGATATATTTAGAGCAGAGCACGCAGCATCAGACCAACTCTTCTACTCATTAAGCCATGATATTTGAGCTATGAAATTTTTTTTGGCTTTTTTTTTTAAGATGACCTGTCTGAAGAAGCTCTCACAGATCTGGCTGCTGAACAAGAAAAATATGGTTGCCCCAACATTATTTTGTTGCTGCAATTAGCTTGTCTTTCTATTTGGAGAGTAGGTTTCATGTCTGTCTTGCAAGGACAAGTTCCTGATCAAGGCTAAAATTCTGCATGAGACAACTGACCAATGCATCTGACTCAAGGCTGAAAATAAAAGCTGGCTTCCCACCTTAGTTTCCAAGTAAACTCCACCAAATGACGCAGCACCCCATACTGCATTTCACAAGCAGTGCAGATATATTTAGCCCAGTATGCCCCTCCCGGCATGGGGCACAACTGGCCGAGCTGAACCCAGACAGGAATACAGGAAAATAAACCAGGCAAACCATCCTCTCTTATTCAGTAGCGTGGCTCTTGTTTACTTGCTTTGTTTAAAACAAAACAAAACAAACAAACAAACAAACCAAACCAAACCAAGGAAACTTTACAGGAGGAGTTTTATTTTCAGGTCAAGCAGCAAACCCAAGAGCTGTAATTAGGTCCTGGAAATTAGAAGTTTATTTGCGTTGTCGGATGTTCTTTGCATTTCATTCCCAGTGCCAGATGAGAGGGTAAGGGATGACAATGGCATCTACCCTTCCTCCTCAGCCTTGCTATGGGAAAAAATGGTATAAGTGCCCCATGAGCATCACAAACATACAAACATGCTGGGGCTCTCCTTTCATGGATGTGAAAGTAGGGGACAATAAGTTACTTTTACAGTGTCTGAAGAAGCCCGAATGCTTCTGAGATCTAGAAGAGTGGCTGAGGGAGATTAATTTCAGCGGTGTATAGCCACTGGCAAATGACTTGGTGCATTTCAGCAGATGCCTCCCAGAGAGATGCCTCCAGGACTCATCCCGAGGCTGTGGGAGGGTTGGAAAGAGAGCTTAGCTGTAGGAAGCCTTTTTTTTTTTGGCCCTGGGGGCCCTCAAGAGTGATCTCCTTCTCAGCCTCCATCAAATAAATTATGGTGATCAAAATGCAAAAAGGCAGAGGCTGCTCAGAAGCATCCGCCAACCTGTTGGGTTTTGGCAACAGCAAGCTGTAGGTGGTGAGAATGCTCTTCCATCCAGAAAGCTACAGGGAGGACTCTCCGCCTTCTCCCGAAGGGCTCCCAGCTGCAGCACAGCAACACAGGGCATCTTCTTGGCTTCCATTCTGGACAAGTTCCTGGCCTCGGCTAAAAAATTTACATGCCGAAGTCTTAGTTGTAAAAGACTTTCTTTTCCTCTCAGATCAGGAAAATCACCCATTACATACTAGAAATGAAAAAAGAAATCAGGGCAAAATCTAAAGACAAGGTTGCGTGAACAGGAGCATCCTATCAAGACCCCTTTCCTGAAGCTTTCCCTAACACGGCTCGTTTTAGTTCCAGACCTTTTGCTCCACAGGATGAACTTCCAGTTCAGAGCTGGACTAAGCACAGTGAGATTCCGCAGGGAGGCCTCAGTGCAAAACACACAGTGATTTCTCTTATTATTTTCCTCATCCCCAATTTGGAGGGCCAGGGAAGGTTTGTGGCCGTGAAAAGACTTTAACGTCCGAGTGACACCACAAGCACAAAGATTTTTGGTTTCTCCTAGCTGCACTGCTTCACCCTCTTCTGTGACAAATTAGGTGGTCAAGCAGAGTAGCTGTCTTCTATTTTCCCGATCTTTTGCTCCTTTCCCCTGAAGAGTGCTCTCTCGAGGTCTCTTTTCCACAGTCCTCCCTCAGACAAGAAAGGCTGAGCATAGCTTTTTCCTCCCAGTACGCGTTACTGCTGCCCCACGCCAGCCGTCTAAGAGAGGTGGCTATTATTCAAAGAGGTGCAGAGAGGAACTGGGATGTGCTGGTAATTTCGGACCCTTGGGCACCCTAAAGCACAGGACCACAACGTGCTGAGATGTGAATAACACTCCTCCTGCGGGAAACCGGGGCAGCACTGCTACGTGTGACCACCACCCAAGAGCTAACCAGGCTTAGAAATCCCTGCACATCAGTGTCCTGTTTCACAGTCCCGCAATCGCAGAGGTGAGTAATACCTTATAACATGCAGCTTGAGGAAACCTCTTTTTCCGATCAGGTTTTTAAAAAAGCAATATACAACTTTTTTTTTTCCCCTTTAATTTGAGACTAAAAAATGCTTATAAAACCCCCCAAAAATAATTCATAGAATCACAGAGTGAATCATAGAATTCCTATCCTGTAGCTTGGTTGTATACGTATTACTGATAACATCTGCTACCTGAACACACAAGAACAACAGGCATAGCTTCTTATCCCTGACTGGGTGAGTGCAGTTCCTGGAATGAAATTTATGATGCATATATTTGAAGTGAAGATGTCAAAATTTAGGTCCCTTCAATAGCATTTGCTTTAGCATGCTAACACTGCATCTGTGAGCATTTCCATTACGAAAATCATTTGTTAAAATACTCACAAGGAGCACGGAAAGCTCCTCGAACATAATCAAACACCACTCTTCCTCTAAATATTGGCCAACACTAGCTGAAAAGTTTAAAATATTCACCTAGCTCATCATTGTTCCAGTGACGTAATGTTTGTAACAGTCGTGCCAATGCCCTACACAAGGGATATTTCTGTGAGAACCAGTCTTTCCTCCTTCAAGAATATGTCTCCTGCTCGTTTAGATTAATTGATTTCACACACAGTTGTTTATGTGTGTGGCCTCCCTTGATTTTCTGAGCTCTCTCCGCTCCAAACAAAACATCTTAGGGATGTAGATGGAGCCAACTGCATTTTGGAAAAGGGAAGATAACACCTCAAAGCCAAACAGAGAAGGACGTTTCTTGCTTCAGAGACTTTTCTTTGGATTATGCTTTGAGGCAGCTTGACAAAAGCATGCTTCTGGGGAACACCATAAAACTGCTTCAGAGACACGATGCACAGAGCCTGGCAGGAAAAAGTTCCCCACAATGGTGGGAAGGGGAAAAAGTAACTTCTGAGCAGGAAGATATATGGCAGTCTGTGAGGCTGCAAACAATAGACGACCAAGAAGCTGTCTCAAATTTTATAACATCCTGATTTCATATAAGACCTTGTAGCTAGACTGAGAGAGCACCAGAGTCCTCATCCGTGCATGGAATGTGTATCATGCAGCTGCGCAGTGCACTACCAAACACTGGTTTGAAAGGAAAATTTACCTTGGGAAAGAAATCTGGATATGAACTTGAAAGCACAACACAGAGCAAGAAAGATTAACTGCCCTCAGCCTCTCCAGACCAGCCATGTGGACACGCCATGGACTCAATCTGCAGTGAATTACAAGTCATCACACACAAAGTATTGAAGTAGCCAGCCAGCAAAACCAGTGGAAATACACTTTTGTGGATCTAGTCGGAGAATGGAATCTCTGTTTCCCAAGAAGGGCTGGGATTTCAACATTTGCCTGTGTCCCAAATAAGGATGAAAGGTCAAAATATTATACTATTTCATCCCATCGATAATTCCAAATGCTTTTGTTTTGAAAATGCAGGGGGAAAAGACCCCAAGGTATCATTGATTGAAACAAAACATTCAGGATGTTCTACCAACATTCTCTCTGTCTTTACCAGCACTGCTTGGCCCCAGGCCTTCGGAACAAAGACCCAGGTTGATGCAAACACAGACCCACCATCAGTGAAGGAAGAGCTGGTCTGGGAGCTATTACAGGAGCTTGACCCCCACAAATTGACAGGCCCTGACGTTATCCACCCAAGCATGTTAAGAGAGCTGGCTGATGTTGTAGTGAGGCTGCTCTACACAATCTTTGAGAAGTCATGGAGATCAGGGGACATCCCAGAAGACTGGAAGAAGGCTAATGTCACCCCTACCTACAAGAAAGGCTTAAAGGAAGATCTAGGAAATTACAGGTCCACCAGTTCAGTCCCTGAGAAAGTTTTGGAACAAATCTTCCTGGGGACTATCACAAGTGAAATGAAGCCCATGACTGGGAAAAGCCAGCAGAGATTCATAAAGGGCAGATCGGACTTGATCTGATCACCCTCTATGACAAAGTAACCTGCTCGGCTGACGTGGGGTGAGTGGTGGACATTGCCTACCTGGATTTTTCCAAGGCTTTCGAAATGATTCCCTATAGCCTCCTCATAGACAAAGTGATGTGTCACAGCCTAGACAAGCGGTCCTTACGGTGGCTGGGGAACTGGCTGTACCTAGAGGGTGGTGGTAAACACCTCTTTTTCAAACTGGCAACCTCTCACAAGTGGAGACCCCCAGGGATCAATACTAGGCCCAACACTGTTTAATACCTTCATAAGGGATCTGGAGGACAGGATCAAGCGTACCCTGATGAAGTATGCTGATGATACCAAACTGAGTGAGGAAGTGGATGCTTCGGAAGGGAGAACCACCCTGCACACAGGCTGGAAGCGCGAGCTAACAAGAACCTTACGAAGTCTAACAAGGACGAGTGTAAGGTCCTGCACCTGGGAAAACATCATCCAAGACTGCAGCACAGGCTGGGATCTACCTGGCTGGGAAGCAGCTCTGTGGAAAGGGACCTGGGGATCCTGGTGGACAATCAGCTCAATATGGGTGAACAGTGTGCTGCTGTGGCCAAGAAAGCCAATGGGATGCTGGGTTGCACCAACAAGGGCTTCACCAGTAAAGATAGAGAAGTCATTGTTTCAATCTACTCAACATCCATCAGGCCACACCTGGAACACTGTGCTCAGTTTTGGTCCCCTCCATGCAAAGAAAAACAGATGTGGAGAGGCTGGAGAGGGTCAACGAAGATGATCAGGGGATTGTGAATTCATATGAAAGACCTGGGTTTGTGCAGTCTTGAAAAAAAGAGGAGCTAGGGGAGACCTTACCACCATGTTCCAGTATTTAAAAGGTGTCTACAAAGAAGGTGGAGTCTCCCTTTTTACAAGGAAGTATTTGGAAAAGGCGAGGGGTAATGGGTACATGTTACTCCTGGGGAGATTCCAACTGGACACGGGAGGAATATTTTTCATAATTAGTCATTGTAATAATCTCCCCAGGATAGTGGTGGATTCCCCAACACTGGGCACTTTTAAAATTCAGCTAGACAGGGTGCTGGGCCATCTTGTCTAGATCGTGCCTTTGCCAAGAAAGGCTGGATCCTTGAGGTCACTTCCAACTTGGTATTCTATGAAAATGAAGTGTTGATCCAAAGCAAGAGACTTTGGGATACTGACCTCGAATTTAAACTCTTGTTTCAGGTTTCAGCTTAAAATGACATTGAGGTCTGAATGTCAGTTAGAAAGAGAAATCATAAGGTTTTGAAACATCGCTATGGAAAAACATGCTTTTCTTCTGAAAATTTCAATTCAGACCAAACCATGTTTCCTTATGAAATCCTTTTTACTCTATCAGCTCCATCTTTGTTTGTTTCGCTGCCTGAGGATTTGGCATTTGCTCCAAGCATATGGATGTCCACAGTGGGTGTGCCCACACTGGAGACACACTGGAGATTCCTTATAGAAGTCCAGGGATTTGGCATACCCAGACTTGAAATATTACCAATTTTAATTCAAGAGACAAGGTCCATGGTGTGAGATGAGTACTGGACAAATAGAAACTCATTTTGCACATAGATGAGGAGTGGAGTCTGAAGATACTCTTCAATGCCCTCCAAAGTAGCATCTCTTCCCCAGCATACAAGGTTATGGACCTCTTTCCAAAGGTCGGCTTGGCAAAACCTTGGAAAGAAAAAGGCAAATGGGCCTCTGGAAACATAAAATTACCTCTAATCATTTGTTACTTGTCTTAATATTAAATCCTTGCAGAAAAAAACACACTAACAAAAACCTAACTCCAACTCCAGGAACCCACAAAATTTCTGAAGATATCTTCAGGCAGATGCATGACTACCAGCAACCTCTGCCCTGAGCAGAAATAACCAACTAGTTTTATGTGGTAGAAGGGACATGAGAAAAAGCAGTGTATCCCAAACACAGGATCATAAACTTTGACCAAAAAGGCAACTACACCCCTAATGTCTGCTGCTTTGGACACATGGGACAAAGGCTATGAACGTGCAAGTCTGCGCAGCACAAAAACCACACAGCAAGTCGATTTACAACTAGTCACAGACACTGGACCTCAGTTTACATGTCATCAAGACAGTCTGGTAGATCCACTCAGCACAATGCTGAGATATGCTAAGATAAAGCACTACCAAGGAA
>NW_009702311.1:20010-28018 GCF_000703405.1 Apaloderma vittatum
CTGATGAATTCGATGTGATGATGTTGGTATTAAAAGCCAAAGGCTCTTGCACATTCAGGCAGAGGACCTGAAGGGAAAAGTAAAATGTATTTAGGTGGAGACACAACTGTGACTGAGCAAAGCAGCAACACTTGCCTGAGACCCAGGAATGGATCTTGTTCAAGCAACTCCATAACTTTCCACATTAGACCAGCACCCGCTACATTGACGAACCTTCTGGATGACCATCCATAACTTGGGAATTGGGGTTGCTTTTGAGCTCTTTCGATCCCAAGCTGAGTTTAGAAAGCTACGCCCACACCACAGCAGCCTCTGACACCTGTCCCAAGACGTGAATGAGCCATGATATCCACAGAACAGTACCCTGCCTCATCCCTAGTCCAGCTCCAGCATACCCTACAGGCCAGCATACACATGTCCTCTTGCACAGAGGTCTGATGGATAATCCTTCCCCTCTATGGACAGAGGTTTTGGGCTCTGTAAAGATCACCACCTCTTTTATCAGGAGGAAGAATTGAGTTACTGGACCGGCTGGGAAATAAGTCTCTAATCTTCCACGTTGCCTCAGGGAGGTGCAGGAATTGGTACAGGCGACAAGCAAAGCTGTCCCCACCAGCTCAGAGTCATGCTGTGATGGTCGCCTTCCATCTGCTGAGCTTGGGATTGACTGCATGAAGCACAAGCTTCATCATCTCAGATCTCACACAGGTTTACCAGAAGTGGCAATGAACTAACAGCACATTGTCTCTAATATAATGAAAATATATTTCCTAGCTCAGCCTTGTCCATAACCTAAAGCTAGGTTTAGCTAACACAAACTCTCTCTAAACATCACCACTCATCCTATTGCTTCTAGCTTGGCCCTGTGCTTGACTTAGAAGCGTTACCCGGTGTCTGCAAGCAGGGCCAGATCCCACCTATCAAGTTTACTCCATAAAAGTTGGTGAGTTCATGGAGTGAAAAAAAAATGTAATAAAAACCCATGTCTCCCAACACTCCAGTGAACACTGTTGTGCTGACAAAGATGCCTGTGTGGCTGCAGAAGGAGCTGTTGCTTTCTTCATTTGTGGTCTTTGGAGAGGTGTCACATCCACGTGGGCAGAAAAGCCTGGCACTGCCCAGCCGTGCCAGCACTGCTCTACTGTAAACATGACTGTAAAACAAGCAGCCAAATTCAGACTGAGATTGATTGGAGTAGATAATTCCTAGTGTGTGAGTCTCAGAAGATACAAAAGTTCTACATGCTCTGTGGACAATAGTTTGGTTACTACATGCAATGGGGTTTTACACCACTGGAGAGCAGCTGTCATTGTGCAGAAATACAGATCTGCTCTTAGATGATCTCAGCACACTATGGAGAAGATAAGCAGCTCTCGAGCCTTTCAGGATTGTACAGTTTCCTTGGAAAATGGCAGGTGTGCTGAAAGAGCCTATGCAGCTACAGTAAAAACCGAAAATAAATAGCGCTGCACTTACCATGCTTAGCCAGCTGAAAACTTTTATGCTATTAATAAAAAAATTAATAGAAGTTCATTTTGTACTTTGGCAAGACTCCTAAACAGCTTGTTAAGAATAGGTGGAAATGGGGAATAGTTATAAAAACAGAAAAGGAATTGGGAAAGGTAATTGGGCATAACTCACAGGAGCCCTCACTCCACCCTACCTGCACAGCAGGCTGCGACATCTCCACAGGTGGAAAAACAGCTGCAGCCAGCTGCAAGGTTGCAGATGTCAGTGACAAATCTGGTTTGTACACACCACGCACTGAAGCAAGAGCTGGTATTTCGGTTCAAAATCAGAAGCGTCCACTATAGCACATCAAGTAATGGGGCTACCCCACAAACATCTGCAGCATGTCGACACAAGATTGTCAAGCTCTGGTTAGTTTTCGAAGATGCAAAGCTGTGCAAAATCAGCAGTGACAACAGCTGCAGGATACCCCAAATCTTCCCAGCTGTGATACAGAAATGATAATGGCAAGATATATACTAAACAAAACCCTGACATTTTGCCAGGACCAATATTTACAGTAATTACTAACAAATACAGGCTATGGAATATGATAAGGAAACTTCTAGAATTGCTCTATCTGTAAAAAGAGGAGGGAAACAATAGGAACTTAATTTTCTTTTGTACAGTATCAATTTTTTATGATTAGAGACAACCTCAGAGTGGTTAGGAACACCTCAGAGAGTAATGAACCCGACAGTCACAAAATTATTTTTTCTGAAAAATGTTCCATTAATGAAGACATATTTAGGCTCATATGTTTCTCTTGCCATTCTCTGATGCATAACGAAGCTCAGAAATGTTTTCACAGCTAAGCAAGGGATGTTTTAATTTAATTTGCCTTAGAACTCCAACTCATCCATAACAGAGGTGCTACAATGCTTCAGGACTCAGTGAAACAATGACACCAAATCGGCCAAGAAGCTGAACAGAGAACAAGTGGAAAAAGAAGATAAATTTAGGGAGACAAACAAAATACTAGTATTGGTAAGACTTTTGTTAACCCTTGCCTTTGATGATGAATAAACCAACTCAAAATGCACGCTCCACCCAGCCACTTTAGTCTCCTTCATTTCCAGTTGAGATGGAAGCGTTTACAGAAAAAGTATTTTCCCCTAATCCTTCAAATAATATAAGACTTAAACTTCATATATATATCCATACACACACACACACATACATATCTATATCTTTAAAGTTACTATGTTGCTCTCCTTTTCCTTCTCTCTAAGATAAAACTATCAAACCCTTCAAGCCTTTCCCATAAGCTATCGAAAATCAAAACTTAAACTGAACCAAGAATTTTTTTGCAGATCCCTGCACGCAACAGTGCCATAAGCTTTCCAGCTGCAAACCGATTCCTGCTCTAGGAAGACTCACTCCATTTGAGTATCCCTGCCAGAGACATACATCGTGCATTATTTTACCTCATTTTGTTTTGCATACTTCTGCTCCAGATCCTGCGATGAAGGTTTGCAAAAAGGATTAGTCATTTTGAGTAATCAAGTCCAGGCTACTTAAGCCTGACCAAGCACCAGAAAGAGCTGAACCTTGGGAGAAAAATCGAGACCTTTGACAGCATTTCAAGGCAGACACCCCAAGTCACTTGTCAGTGCTGAAAACCTTGGCCTTCATTACCCTTCTTCTGAATATGAGAGTATTAAACACAAGGCCACCGGGTTAGCTCAAAGAGTGACAGAGGAGTCCAGGATTCAAACCATGGCTTTCATGTGGTAGACCACAGCATTAGCTACAGGACAAGCAGGCATGCCCAGAAAAGCAGAGATCAATTAGGGGTCTCTTGCAGGGTTATGGAGGACATGAATGGTTTGATGCTGATGGTTTTCTTCAGATGAAGGCAGCTGCCAGGTTGGGCCCTATTTACCATCCTAAACTCAGAAACTCTAAAGAGAGGGAATTCTGTCTAGTCCAACAGAAACAGGAGCTCTCACTCTTGCTTCTCCTTCCCTCCAGCTCCTCCGAAGCCAAAGGGTACATCACTTGATTCCCAAATTCGGGTACATCACTTGATTCCCAAACAAAATGGGACAGAAGCCAGCTCAGGGAAGCCCATCTCTGAACAAAGTGAAATGAGCAAGATGACTCCACAGGGAGGTACCTATCGACCCCACAGCTGGCATTCCAGTGGGGACAGAAAGAGGCTCTCTCCCTTTAGAGATGGCTAGAGAGCTACTCTGCATGCCTGGTCTCCATCTGGGAGCAACCACAGCCAGAAGAAAAATGGCTGCGGGCTGTAGCGGGATGAGGAGAGATTTCCTGAAACCCATTTCGGAGTAAATACTCAGAGCAACCCAGGATGCGAGAACAAGGGACCCGCCAGTCCTGAAGGCTGTGTAGCCAGATTTAAAAATAAAACCTTCAAGTGGGGAGGACTGACTTGCCCAGGACCTCGAAAGAGCCAGCATTCGCTGGAGAACGGGACCAAGCAGCAAACCACCAGCCCCGGGCAGCCAGGAAACTCTGCAGCGGGAGCCAGACCCACAGCTCAGCCACAAGAGAACAGGTCGGCTTAGGATGGATGAAGCCGGCTGGGGAGTTAAATTTAGACAGGTAAACATACCGAGGGGAAGAGATGGGGTTCACACAGCCTTCACCATTCACTGCTGCCAGGCCCCGGGAAGGACCCCCCCAAAAAACAGCCAGGGGGGTGTAACTGTGGGCTGGGGGCACTCCAGAATAGGGGGGGTCAAGCAGTTGGGGGAGTGCTCAACTGCGTGGACCTTTTCTCCCCATCTTTGGCTCCGAGCACCTCCCTGCCAGGCAGCATCCCCGAGAAGTGGGGAAACTGTTAAGAGAAGCGTGCGGGACACTGCAGCCTGGGAAGAGTCTCAGTCCTGGGTATGGATGGTGCACGGAGACCATGTAAAGGAAAGGTACATGAGAAAATTGAACCAGAAACATGGGGGCCACTGCGTCAGTGTAGGTGTTTGGGTGCCAGAGCCCAGCCGAGCTCCCTTGCTGAGGGAAAAAGGGGTAATAGAAGACACTTGGCAAGATGCTCATGACACTTAATGCAAGAACAAGGAGTTAAGGTCTTGCAAATTCAGCAAAACTCCAGCTTGAGTCATCCAGACCCTGAGGACTGGAGGGGACGTGCAGTGCCCACAGCCCTGCTGCAGCCATCAGACCCCACTGCCCGCTTCCCAGCTCCCCAGGACGAGCAAGGGACCCTCACATACAGGCAGCCCATCACCTACAATGGGTTCCCCTCACAAAAGCGCCGTCACAGAGAGCGGCCGTGCAGTTACGAGGTACACAAGAGCGTCCCTACTTTGTGGAACCTGCTGTGCTGAAAAGCTACAATCTGCTTCCAGTGACCCCGCTGCTGCTTGGCCTCATGCAGAGAAGGCTTGTGTAAGCTTTATCAAGGCCTAAGCCAACACTTGGGAAGGGGCAGTGGATCAACAGGTTCTGGTCTCGTCTGTAATTCTGTCCATACAATCTCAGCCAGTTATCTCCCTCTGTAGTGAGCGCTAGAACTTGCGTTCCAGTAAAGCGTCTTTTCCAAAAACATGTTCAGTCTTTATTTGATGATTTTAAAAGCTGGAGAAGCTAATGTTGCCTTTGGTGGTTTGTTCCAATGGTTAATTGCTTTGCTGTTAAAACTGTTGCCTATCTCTAACATGAACACACAGACCTTAAACGCCCAGCCACGCTCTTTTAAGATCTCTAGAACTGAAAAGCTCTCCAAGCACCAGCTACCCTCAGTGCTGCTGAAAGCACTCAAGTATCACACCACGCCACCTCTTCATGTTCTTTCTGAAATGCTACCTAGGTTCACATTCCTTAAATCTCCTATTAGAAAATGATAATTTTCCAGTCCAGGAAAAATTCCCATGACTCCTCTCTGTGTCACCTTCAGTTTTAATAAAGTCTGCATGCCTTCTTCCAGCAAGCGAAGGTCCCTTTCTCTGCAAAGAATGGAAGCAAACCATGAACTGCCCTGTATTACATGACAACATGCCTTGGCTATCCACATCTTGATTTTAAAAGTACTGTGTTTAAAAGTCTCTCTGAAATGCTTATTGTCTGCGTGTCCAATTAATTTGGAAATGATGAAATGGTTTTCACTGGAACTTTGATTAGCCATTAGAAAAAAAGATCTCATGAATAGCAACAATTTATATTCATTAAAATGAGCAATCATGCAGTTTTCAAAAAAACTGTTTTCCCTGTGCACCTTGAAAACCAAACCAAACAACTTCAGGACAAAAGACAAGATCTGAAGCAGTCCCACAGAGAGGCCTACTGAGCTAGAGAAAAGAACAAACACCATTAAAGGTGACTGCACTGGCCTATTAATTTTTTTTTTATTTCATGATATTTGAGCTCTTCCTAAAAGTTCAAGTTCCTGGAGACTTCATTATACAAGAATATGATTTTTTCTTTGGAAAGGTGTGTTTCTGGTCTTCGCAGAGTAAGTCTGGGAAATACAACTGGGACATACTTTACTACCTGGGGGGGAAAAAAAAGAACACCCAACTTTTTAAGACCTTTCAAAACTTCCAATTTTTCCAACTAATGTAATGAATTCTGGTAGACTGGGAGGGAAGGAGCCAAGAGAGGAGACTTCTCAGAGCTAGGAGCCTGCAGCCATGATTTCAGCTTTCCCTAAACAGAAATTAGTCACATGCTGAAGGACCTTTTCACTGTACGTGCACTAGAGACAGGGGAAAGGACACCAGGGCTGCTTACACTGAGAGGTGTTCTAATACCAAATGTACAGAAGGAGCTAGGAAAGGACTACTTTCCAAGAGGGAGGAATCTCTCATGGACATGCCTTGGCACGGAAATGTGAGCAGAGGAAACCCATGGCTGGAATGGGGCCAGCTCGCCTTCCCAGCTCTGCCTCCTACCCCACAGTGCCAGTTGAACCCCATGCTTTTCTCTTCACTGTACATGGCTAACTTCTTTAAAGAAGGAGGGGGGAAAAGAAAAAGAGACCCAAAAAGAGTACTTAGGCTAGTTTTACTGTCACATGTGGCAACTCATCCCATATGCTGAACATTTGCGGTAAAAAAAAAAATCCACATGAATACCAGCCTTCACCTTGGATAAACCACCAGTTTAAGAGGAGTCTGTCAACTTTGAGAAAGGCTACCTCTTTCTCTTTTGGGAAGAAGAACGTGTACCCAACGTGGTACATGTTGGGTACCATTTGTGCAGCAGAGAGGGTCCCACAGCTTAAGCCTGCCATCACGAGAAAAAGCCATCGCTTCAGTTCCTGTGTCTGCCCAGCAGCAAATGTGGGAAGGAAAGGCATGGACAGGCTTATGCCTGAGTGTTGGTGCCCCCTTGCAGATGTCTCAACTGCATGGGCAAGTGGGGAAGATGTTAAAGACACGCAGGTTCCAGACTGGCTCCAAAGGGACAGACCCACAAAGATGAGAGAGGTGACGAAGGGGCACACATCATGTGCCCATTATACGTGTGTGCCCCAGGCTGTGCGGACATAAAAGCCCAAATAAAGGGCAAAAGAAAAAAGCCCTTGATGTGTAGGCAGACCAGGAGGCATCAGTGCAAAAAGACAGGACTTGCTGTGTGTGGGTGAAGTGTGGTAGAGGAGTTTATATCAGAAACATGCAGGTGCACACAAGGAACGTGATGCATGTGCACGCGAGATTTTGGGTATGAAGAAAATGAAGTGAGATGTAAATGCTGGTATGTGTGTGAGAAAAGCTCCATCGTAAAAAAAAAAAAAAAAGAATCCCCAAGATGAACAGGTGAATGTGTGAGTGCAGTCAGCAGAGCAAGGGTGATGATGATCACACACTGGAGATCATCATCTGATGGAGATCATCATCTCCAGCTAAGAGGTGGTAAAAGTTGGATAGAGAGAGTGACACGGATGCTCATCTGGTGGCAGAGGTAAAGTATGAAAAACACAGTACAACAACGTGCATCACAGCACACAAAATTCCGTTTGGGGAAGTTATTTTACCTGTACCGCTATGGAAAGCATTGTGCCACAATTCTCAATAAAAAAACCCAACAAGTTTCATAAAAGAGCATATTTGTTACGGACATAACCGGGATGCTAATGCCCTGCTACTGTGACACCGGGCACAACGTTGCTACTTGTCTACATTTCCACGCACACAAGCGCCTTCTCCCACACCACGTGCCCCCAGCTGTGAGGGCAGGTGTTGCCGCACCGCGGGCACGGGGGTGCGAAGGACAGCGTGGGCGAGGGGCTTGGGTGCTCTCGAGAAAGCCGCTGTTCTCACATGCAGGGAAAGGGCCCTCATCCCAGAGTAACATCCGTCTTACCGAACTAACATCTGCTTTGCCAAACTCAGCTCCGCCATGCCCCAGGGACATCTGTTTTACCAGCACAACATCTGCCGCCCCCAAAGGGGCACCCCTCGCACCCCAGCACTGTCCCGACGGTGCCAGGGTACGGGTCCTCACGCCCCAGTGGTGTCTCCAATGCCAGCGCGGGTCTCTCCCACTGCACTAACGCCACCACCGGCTCCGG
>NW_009702312.1:0-236 GCF_000703405.1 Apaloderma vittatum
GCGCCCGCAGCCACGGCCCATGCCAGCTTGTTTGTTCTCATTAAAGGTTAAACAAGAAAGTCATGCTAAAGCTGGCGGGAGCTGTGGGACGAGTGTTTTCCCGATGCCACGCGGAGTGAAGGGATGGTGGGGCTTCCCCAACAGAGGGGTGACAGCTGCTCACGGCAACTCGGACTCTCCGTAGCCCCATGGAGAGCTGATAGAGCAAGGAGCAAGCTGCGGGGCACAGCTCCATC
>NW_009702313.1:0-8082 GCF_000703405.1 Apaloderma vittatum
TAGGGAGGGAGGTCCGGGAGGGGGGTTTAGTACCAGTTGATTATATGGTGGGTATTGTAAAATGTGTTTGTGGTTGTGTTTCTGTGAATGTTGAGGCTCGTTTTCTGTTTCTACTGTGGCTTTTTAAGTATGCGAAGAGTTCTGCAGTTGATAGTGGATGGAAAATATCGAAATAAACCTCTCTCGTTTACTTCGTGTTCAAATTTGTATATTTAGCTGCCAGGAGGCTTCCTAGGAACCAGGCGAGTGTAAGGTGGCTTGTTTTAATAGGGTGGGGAGAAAACGGAGAAAATAAATCTCTTTCTGCCGTGTATCTGAACGAACCATTGCAAATCTGGTTTCAGAAGCTACTAACTCGCGTATCGTTAGCATCAGGTTTTGTGAGACCACTTTTATCTGCCCAACAGAGGTTGCTCTGGGAAGAAGCGATAGGCAGATTTGCGTATTTGGAAAGTGTTCCTGCTTGCTTCTTTTTCTTTTTTTTTTTTTCCCCCCCTTCCCATGATCCAGAGATAAGAATCAAGTAGCTGCGCCTCGGTGCACTGAAATTTCCACCACTTCAATTCCTCTTGAAAGGAGTAAAAAAAAAAAATAAAAAAAAAATCTTCCACTCGACAAGAAACCAGACATTAAGTGTTTAAGACCGTTTCTCAGAAAGTTGTTTTGTTTGGGTTTTTTTTTTTTTTATGCCTAGACTTTCTCATGTAAAACTTTCCATCATGAAGCAGCTCCTTGGGGGCTTCAAAATTTAACTGTTCTGTTGCCGGAGGGAGTTAAATGTAACCAAACTTCACCCTGTGTCAAATCCCCTAATCTCCTTCCTCGAAACTCAGTTAAGAAAAGCGGTTTCAGAGACATTTTGAGGTGGGGGGAAAAAAAAGTTGGTGGCAGCAGGATCATTTCTCTAAATCCGGATTTATTTAAGAAAATTATAGTGGGTTGAAAAAGTTGATTTAGCTGTGTTTAAGCTGAGCAGTCAAATATTTTAGTTTTGTTTGGTTCTTCTCAAGGATGGATAAATTTAAAATCTATTTCATGCTGAATCGGTATATTCCTCATATCTTGAACTGAGTATGGACTTGCCTAAATCCTCATTACTATATTTTTCAGAAGCGTATCCATGACTTAACTGATGTTTGCAACCCATCGGCCGCTCGGATTTAGAAACGTTTTTCACTTTCCTTAGAGTTGTGGTAAAGAGCGGATATTTTTAAGACGACAATATAAGGTTCTTTTTAAATAGAATTTAAAATGTTAGTTCATTTTATTAGCAAATATGCTTACTTGAAAAGAATTGTTGGAAAAAACTGTCTTCTGTAGCATCAGCCCGGATGTATTTTCCAGAGATGTTTAATGCTCCAGAATAAAAATCGATTTTAGAACAACAGCAGTTATATGTCATTGTGTTATACTGCTTCATCTAAAATTTCAGAAATATTTTCACTGTGTTTTCCTGCGTCCTTTAGTGGCTCGTTAAGTGAATTATAAGAATCAATTTTTGCTTAGATTAAAAAAAAAAAAAGAAAAAAAAGTCCAGAGAGAAACGAGAATAATTCCTCTCCCGTGTAGCAAGTGCTTACTTAGTCCCGTGCGAACTTACTACCTTTCTACTTTTTTTTTTTTTTTAAAAAAAATGGAGATAGTTAATCTCTGGTTTAATTTACGGATGTTTGTTTATTTGTTTGCTTGTTTACTTGTTGTGTTTTGAGGGTTTAATCTTTGCATTCCCTCACCAGTCCGAGAGCACCAGAAGCAAAGGTGCGGCACGGATCGGCTTGAATTGACTTTCTTTGCCTTCGTCCCTTACAGCCCAAGGAAAACTTTGCAAAAGAAAAAATTAGAAACCCAAAACAAACAGTGGGAAACCCCACCCAGCTTTCCCTGCTTGGCATCACCTCGGATTTGACACGCGGTTCCTTTTTCCAAGGGCTCAATGAGGGGTTCCTATAATTCCGTCTCTAAATTCGTTTGACGTTTTATTGCTCATGAAGAAATACAAGCGTTAGGAAAGTGTTTCTATCTCTATATTTAAAAAACAAACAAACCCTAAGACCTGCTCAGCCCTGCAGGAAGCAGGTAAAGAGAAATATAACCAAGAATCTCTTTCCACTGATTTTTAACATAATGGACGCTCTAAAGGGCAGTATTTCACTTCTTTAAAAAATCCTTTCTTTGAGGCAGTTCTGAAAAGAAAACAAAAGAAGAAAGATATTTGGAGCTTACTGAGGGAAGAGAGAGAAAGGGAAGTAAGTTGTCATAAAAAAAAAGGAAAATTCAGTGCAGTGTGCTGCAATAAAAGAATATGACCGCTATAAAACTTTATAGGGTATAAATTTCTGAAGGTTAAGGAACTAAACGGCTGTAAAGCAAACAGTGCAAGAAAACTTTCAGGAACTCCTAAATTACTACAGCGACTTGGGAATGTGGGGAAACCCAACGTGTAAATGCTCTTATTTCTGCTTCAGTCACATACAAAGTTCCTTTTTTTTTTTTGTATTCCTTAAGGAAGGGGGCAGCTAAGGGGGGGGGGGGAAGGGAGGGAGAGAAAAGGTGGGGAGGGACTTGTGTTAATTTATTCTTCTCTTGCAGATGCCGTGAAAGTCCAGCACTTTGGATGATTCCCTTTGTTCTTTTTTTTTTAGGTTTTTTTTTCCCCTTCCCTTTTTTCTTTTTTCTTTTTTTTCCCCTTTAAAGCAATTCCAGGCTACCAGAACGCTAAGCCATGCACACAACAACAACACCACACACACACACACACAGAGGCACAACCACACATCATCATCATCATCCCCCCCCTCCTGACACACTCGAAGTTCTGGCGAGACGTCTGGGCTTGGGAAGCTCTTTATCGTTTTACAGCCCTGGCCTTCCCCCTCCCGAGCAGAATGACCAATTGTTTAGCCTCGGAATTTGAAACAATAGCGGTTTTCAAAAGCAAACCCATTTCGCCTCTTTTATTGCCGGCGAAGAGCGACTGGATGCTGGAGCTTTCCGCGCCTAAAACTCCAGCCCTGCGGGTCGAGGAGGGGGAATTCGATTTTCTTTTCTTCCTTTTTTTTTTTTTTTTTTAACCGGTTCTATTTCCCCATATTCCAGCGGATCTTTTTTTTCTGGCCCCTTCCCTCCAAGGAAATACACCCCCCTTCTCCCTCCGCGCTCCTCCTCGCAGGCTGCGTGTCCGCGCAGCGCCGCGAGGTGGCGCCCATGCTCCACGCTTGAAGCGCGTCTCCCGCGCGTGACCGCGGGGCTCCGCGTAACACCTTGATTTCATTAGCGGGAGAGCGTGAATAACCTCGAAGCATAAAATATAGGGTTAATTATAGCTATTTTGCCGGTTTTATAGGTTACGTCTATTTTTAATTATTTTTTCCTATGAGGGTAAATTATGTGAGGCTTAAAAAAATTAAAGAGTTAATCTGGAGGCTCTATGCTAGGATGCGGTGAGAGGTGGGACACGCATCTATTTTGAATGTTCGTTTAAAAGGGGAGGATAAAAAAAAAACAAAAAAAAAGGGGGGTGTTGTCTTCTGCTAGCTCGAGTGGAGGTGGGAGGGCAGCTTAATTATCTCCGAAGTGAAGATTTACGCTTGCGGGACTGGAAAAGAGAGTGGCTCCCAGATTTCGAGGAGAAAGGGGCACACAGAATCAGGACGTTTTTCCCTGATTATCTGCGTTTGCTCTAGTCTTTGTTTTAGATACATAGGCACGGGTGGAAAAAAACCCGTCAAAACAAACCAAACCACAACAGTATATGCTTTTTAGAAGTTGAACTGGTCATTTTTGGTAGAGTTGCTTCATCTGCTGGTAATGTTACTGCTCTTTGCCTAAGGTCTTCACTTAATATGTGCGGAAATATTTTAAAATGTTACAAAATAGCAAATAAATCCAAAATGCTGCTAACCACGTTTTGTGATACGTACAAACACTCTACTGATCTGAAGTATAAACTTTGAACTCCATTAGCTCACTTTTATTTTGGCTTTTGTTTCTTCGAAATTACAAGACAACAATTATTCAGGCGTTCCAGTCCTTCAGCTACAAATTTGGCTACGGATAGAAAGGAATAGTGACAATAATTTCAACATAGATTTTGTTTCAAATTTTTATAAAAAAGTGTTTTCTGAATAAATCTGTTTCCGAAGTTATATCAGCAAATGCGCCCGTTCCCCGATAAGCAGAGTTCTGGGCGAGAATGCAAATTAAACAAACACGCACAACAGAACAGAATGCGATATGTTGTCTTGAGCAGTAAAGTTTAAGCATCTCAAGGCTCTGTAAAAATCCATAAAATTAAATACAAATGTAAACAGAAAGATGTGAGAGAAGTGAAAGAAAATCTTTTTATTGTGCATTAAGCAAAATGCAGAATAGTGAAAACTTACGGTTTACCTAGGAAAGGGTTTTTCTTTTTCTTTATGAATTCCTAATAAATCTTTCCTCCACTGGGTATTTATAAATTATCTTCTCTCTCAGACACACATGCATACACACACACACATCCCCACTTGTTTTTTCTTATAATAGAAACATTTTCCTTTCATCAGGAGTCTGAGTACAGTAGAAGAATGATTTAAGATCAGCCATTGATTTCTGGTTCTTTGGTGAGTTACCATCACATCAAGACCATAAAATTCTACTGCACTTGATAAAAACGTTAACTTCCAAGAACAACTACACTCCAGCCTTCTTGGGGTCCGTCTAGGAATAGGAATTCCTGCTCTTTTTAACTTTACAAACTTCGGTAGATGGGAGTGCATCGTAGTGTAACGTACAAGAGGATAGCTTTTCTAAAACTACTTTGGTCGGTTTTTTTCCTTTTTTTTTTTTCTTTCTTCAAAATTCTAGCACCGAGCATCCCCACGCCAGGCTGCAAAGCTCTATTTACTTGTGTGCACCATTTCAGGGGTTTTATGTTCAAAGATGAAACAAAAATCTGCTCAATTGACAATAAAAGCGTTGAGAAAAATAAAATGTTAACTTGTCTTTTAGGGGGGGAGAAGCCTTAATTATACCACTGCAAGTACTCTAACAACAATAATTACTTGGAAAAGCTCTTAGACTCGACTGAAATGATCCCTACACAAAATAAAGGAAACGTATTTACTTAAATTATTTCTCTAAGGATGGTTTTAAAGTTTTATTCCGTTACTATCTTTGTTTTCCTTCTTCCTTTCTGTCTGTCTTTCTTCATTTCCTGCTTATTTCCATCCCCAATTTTAATGCAAATAATTTGGGGTTTTTTTTTTAACCAAAGCCCTGGCAAGGCAGACTAACCGAAACATTTCAACTTTTTCCTCTTTTCCATGTTGTGGAGATAGACAACTGTTCTTCAGTTGAGGGCAGACACAAGTGACATCGTCTTTAATTCACCTTTCTAGTATCAAAGCTGCGCAGACGGATGAAATAGGCAGCAGCAGAAATTTACCCAGGGCAAAGAGGGGAAAAATAAATAAGGAGAGGTTTAAATGAGTGCCTTTAACTCCTACTGAAGGTTGAAGAATTGGAAAATAGAGCTAGTATTGCGAAGGGCTTGGAGGGGCGTCGTGGGTGTTAGGCAGGGTTGGGATTGGGAGGGTTTGGTGTCGTTATTAGCTAAGATACGTCTCGGTAATATTTGCTGACTGCGATAAATGAATTTCAAAATCTACCCCCTGTGTGTTTAGGCGGTGGAAAATTGCAGCGTTGGCATCTTAGGGGTAAGTTTGCTCCGTTGTTACCAAATGCCAATAAAACAGAAAGCCTCTCTCCTCTCCCCCCTTCTCCCCAGTTTTCATTAGAAGTATCATGCAGGAAAAAAAAAATAATTAAAAAAAAAGTTATTGAGGTAGGGGTGAGGAAGGGAAGAGCCATCAGTTACTGACCATAAAGGTTCTGTTCTGGATGTGATAAGCGACACAATACTTTGAGTTCGCAATCATCCCCGACCACATCTTGAACAAGTCCTCGGCGGGGGGAGGAGGCGGGGAGGGGGCTGCGGGAGAGACACAAAAAGTCAATGTTATATACAAAAAACTATAATCATTTTAATTCAATATTGACACCTCAACATCTCGCTGTAATGCGGACGGGTCCAATCGAAACCTCTGGTTTATAGCAGTAGAGGAACGAACTCGTAAAATCCTAACGGCTTTTATGTAGTGCGGTATAAACAACAACAACATCCCCGGCTTTATGGCGTTTTATAGTTTGTTAAACAGTTTACAGCCTTTTTTGGGGCTATTACAAATGCAATTCCCTTCATGTGATAGTTAAACCTTTATCAATAATAAGGAAATTGATCATTAAAATGTTAAATATGACTACCTCGTTTGTTTTAAAATATGTTTAGGGTAAGAAGCTGTATGATTTGATAACTTGTATTAAAATACCAATTACATTTATAGGACCTTTTAAAACTGGTAGCAATTAAATCGTGTTCTTTTACAGTTTTCCAAAGCGACCCTGACATTTAAAAAGGCTAAAACTGCCTCGTTAAAATTTTGAAATTAACGACTGCGAGCGCTTCTCTTTAATTTTCCAACACTCCCCAAAAATCAATCTTTTGGGTGGTCTAGGTATGTGATTTGTTGTGAGGCGAGCGATATCTCATTAATGTAGGTAGTTAAACATATTTAATCCGTATATTCACTCCACCTCCTTCTCCCTTCCCCTCTCGCTCCCTCTCTCTCTCTCTCTCTCGCTCCCTCTCCCTCTCTCGCTCCCCCTCGCTTGCTTTTCCTTCTTTATTCTCTCACACTCTTCCTTTCACAATCATGCGGTGCAGAGTCCGTGTGGAGTAAGGAGAAGCCAATAGGATGAGGTTTTGGTAATAGATGCAAATGATCATGAAAAGACACTGCAAAATATGAAACAACTCATTTGCGCTGAAGTAAATCACTGAAAACTGTTTATGAACTGGCATCTCTTCTTGGAAATGTAAAGCGAGAACTCTTTAAGTGGCGATTTTTTTTTTTTTTAGGGGTGGGGGGGGAGGAAAGAATTCAATATCATGCAGGCTTAGAGTTTTGATTATATCCTCCTTTTATATTCCTGGAAATCACAAACTGTCGTTGCTTAGCATCTTAGCGCTTTCTTTTTTTGCTAATAGATTCCCGTGGTCTGGTTTGGTGGGCTTTTTTTTTTTTCTTCATTTTCTTCCTCCTCCAAACAAATATTTTTTATTTAAATTAAAATGAGCTCTTATTTTGTCAACTCACTCTTCTCCAAATACAAAACCGGGGACTCCTTGCGTCCCAATTACTATGACTGTGGGTTCGCTCAGGATCTTGGGGGCAGACCCACGGTGGTGTACGGACCCAGCACGGGGGGCACCTTCCAGCATCCGACTCAAATCCAGGAGTTCTACCACGGAGCATCCTCACTCTCCAGCTCCCCTTACCAACAGAATCCCTGCGCCGTGGCGTGCCATGGGGACCCCAGCAACTTCTATGGCTACGACCCCTTGCAAAGGCAGAGCCTCTTCAGCGCCCAGGAGTCGGACTTGGTGCAGTACACGGACTGCAAGCTTGCTGCCAGCGGCCTTGGAGAGGAGGCGGAGAGCTCGGAGCAGAGCCCTTCTCCGACCCAGCTTTTCCCCTGGATGCGACCGCAAGGTGAGGCGAGATGGAAAGGACAGCGAGGAGGCATTTCCTGAGCCCATAAAGTAGCCCTCTGGCTTTCTTTCTGCCCCTCTTACTCGCTTGCTTTCTTTCGCTCCCTTTTTCTTCCCCAGTGACTGTATTTTACTTTATGGGGGTAAACTTTTGCACTTGTAAATTGCTTTATAGTTTAATTACCCTGAAGGAGACCTTTTCTTCTAGGGGCTGAGCGAGCCGGGCTTTCTGTGGAAGGAAGCGTCCTTAAAGTTTATGGCACTTTTATAGCCTTAAAAAGCCCTTTCTTTTTTTTTTTTTTGTTTTGCCTTTGATTTGGGATTTCGGTGGTGCTGCTTGCTCGCTCTGGGCTGCAGCTCTTTTTTATTATTATTATTATTTTTCTCCGGGATCCCAAAGAGTCTGTTGTTGTTGTGCCCGTTCGGGTAATAATAAGTGTGCAAATGCAGGCTTTAGGCTGGCTGCTCGGAGTGGTGGATGACCCCCCCCC
>NW_009702313.1:8276-10036 GCF_000703405.1 Apaloderma vittatum
TCGTGTCACTGTGCCCATTACAAGGTACAACACAAATATGGAGAGCTGCCTTGTAGAAAAGGATGAGGTTGGTGAGTGTGTGTGTGTGTGTGTGAGTGTGTGTGTGAGCTGGTGTGAGCCTGTGTGTGCCTATTCCTGAGCCTGGTTTATGTATCTTTCAACCTCCTTCTCTTCTTCCCCTCTTCCACCCAACCTTTGCAATTCCCCAGCAGCCGCTGGACGGAGGAGGGGGAGGCAAACCTACAGCCGCTACCAGACGCTGGAACTGGAGAAGGAATTTCTATTTAATCCCTACCTGACCCGCAAACGGAGGATCGAGGTCTCGCATGCCCTGGGATTGACAGAAAGGCAGGTCAAAATCTGGTTCCAGAACAGGAGGATGAAATGGAAAAAGGAAAACAACAAAGACAAGTTTCCCAGCAGCAAATGCGAGCAGGAAGAACTGGAAAAACAGAAAATGGAAAGAGCCCAGGAGGTGGACGAGGAAGGGGAAGCACAGAAGACAGACAAGAAATAAAAGGATTTTTAAGGACTGAAAGGCAAGCGCTGCTGGGGTGGAAGAGCCCCTGAGCCCCACGTTAATGGCAGTTAATGTAAGGAATGGGTGGGAAAAAACCAACAATGCATAGAAAAGAGAAAAGAAAAAAACCCTTTTATTGCTGTAAAACAATATAGCTGTAAGCACCACTTTCCTGATTATCCTTTGATACAATGAACAGTATGCAAAAGTGATCGGGAGGTCTCTCCTGCCTTTTGCCAGTTATTAACTAGTGGTAGTGTAACGCAATAGCTTATGTAAAACATGACTGTGAAATTTTCTCTCTCTCTCTGTCTTTCTCTCTGTCTCTCTCTTCTTTCCTGGGGGGTGGGTTGGTTAACATAGCTTTCAATGCTATAGGAGTTACGTGAAATTACATTTGTGCACTTTTTTTTTAATTATTTTTAATCTTTTTTGTTGTGGTTTATCTGTATGTACTGGAGGTAGCTATTGAAACAAACATCCCAACAACATGAAACTGCCTATTTATGCTATAGTTATCTCTCTCTTTCTCTCTCTTTTCCTCTCTTTACTTTTCTTACTTCTGTTCTTTTCTTTGGTTCGGGATTTTTTCTTTTTTTTTTTTTTTAAAAAAAATTTTTAAATGTCTCTTCCAAAAAAAGGGAAAAAAGAAAAAAAAAAAGACAAGAAAAAAAAGCATTTTTCTCTCCTTTAGTTAGCATGCGCACAGTGAAGCAAGTTGTAAAGTGATCTTTAGGTTAACTGTGAAAAAGAATGTATACTGTATACGTGAATTACTTTATTGGGGGAACTAATGATATATTTTGTTGTTCTTTCATCACTTTGTTCTATTGTCTAAACCTGGAAGCGGCGGAAGAAAGTTACAATAAAGTTTACAAGCGAGAATTCCGTGACATCATTCTTTTACCCTGCTCCATTTCCTCCAGGACCACTTTGATAGAAAGGAAATAAAAGTCAATTGTGTTGGAGCTGCAGCCCTGGCCGTCAAAAGACTTCTTTGCCTGGAGAGATGCTGGCGGGCTGGATCGCTGCTGGGCCGGGCTGGGGCCGGGGAGCTGCTGCCTGGGAGCCGTGGGGAAGGGGAGGGGGCCAGGGGCAACTGCCATGGCTTCAGCTCTTGTTGTTCTTTCTAACAGTTCCTGGGTGGTGACAGGTTGGGAGGCTGTGTGGAAATCCTTCCTGAAGGTAACGTGTGTTGTTGTTTGAGGTTTTTTTGTTTGTTTCTACCCCCCCTTTCCCT
>NW_009702314.1:0-16044 GCF_000703405.1 Apaloderma vittatum
TTATATATCATATCGTATCATATCATGTCATATCACAAGAAAAAAGAATATCTCCATATATATATAAATGGCACCATTAAAAATTTAAGAAAATCAAACTGCTAGTAAAGACGGGGAAAAAAATGATATTCAATATCTATTTCTTTTCTGCTTCTGCAAAGAAGTAGGAGAGTGCGCTTGTATTCCATAATGATGGTGAAGTATTTTCCAAGCAATTAGTTTCTAAAGAAAGCATTAAGCAGTGTTTTTATGATGAATATTTGAAACCAGCTGGTTCAGATGGACTAAATTCAGAAGTAGATATATACTGCATTAATTTTAAAGGAATTTTTGAATACTCTAGAAACTCGTGAAAGGAATGAATGTACTTACTGTTAGAGCTTAAAAACATAAAATAGAAACTGAAGCAATGTGACTCGTGTTGTAAAGGAGAAGCAAATAGAATGGTGAGGTGGGTTTCTATACATAATGATTCAAAACCTTTGAATACAGAGCATTACTGCTAGAATTCAAGGCAGAAGGTTTGGGGAAGATGAAGTCTTGTCAAGCAAATGTGAATTCTTTCTCTGAGAATGTTAAAAGTTTGGCTAATCAAAGTAAGTGCTTTTGTACAGCTGCCTGGACAGTTGTCTGCTTACAAATTAGATACATAAGCGACACTTGCAAAACTGGGATTGTACACTTGAAAATAATTATTCTGAAAATAATTGAAAGGTCATAAAATAGAGAGTTGTCACTACCATACACACTATATTTAAAGGAGATTTTCTTTTTTACATGTAGAAATAAGTGGTTAGGAGAATAGAAATTAAGTTGTTTACACATATAGTATAGGTTAAGCTGCTAAAAATTGTTATCCTCATGCTGAGACAATAAAATGAAGCTGAAACGTAGAAAAGTTAAAGAAAAGAAGCCTCAGTGTTTGGAAAATGGAGAAAATGTCTAATACTGATTATTAAAAGAGATTAGTTAGCTGATATGAGAGGAAGATATCAGATACAAGTAATTTTTCAGTCTAATGAGGAAAGACTTTCAAAAAGACTTTATTGTCTTTCTGGAGATTGCCTCCAGAACTCTTTAAATGTAAATACAGTATGTATTTTTCATTATGAGATCAACTATAAGAACAAACTCCTCAAAACAACAATAAATTCTTCATTCCTTCAGAGACTCAAAATCTGGATCTGACTTTTAGTCAGGTGCATGTTACGCTTTAACCTAATAAAACATCTAAATTTAAGTCAGAGGCAAATAGAAGGGCCTGTATATACCTGGTTCTTTCTCTCCTTGATCACTATGATTTTTAAATATACAATTGTACTTGGTTTAAAATAAGTCTGTGTGAATCAGGTTTGTGGAACAGCATGTTAACTCACATTTTTTAGCACCAGATTTGCATGTAATTCAGTTTTCCTGTACTAATATGTGTAGCATAGTGTTTTCATCTCATGCTCCCCTTTCACCTTCTAATAACTCATAACTAATTGTTAAAGATTTTAGAAGATTCTAAATCTTTCGTATGTATAAAAATGGTCAATGTGATGCCCATATATTCTAATCTAAAATTAAAATAGGTACTAAATATTCTAATATTACATTAAAATAGATACTAAATTATTTTATAGATATGTTAAAATTTTAAATTGAAAGGTACTTTATTACATTTTGGAATTTTAGAGCAAAGACTTGTATTACAGAATTATAATTTCCCTTCTAATAATGTGAAAGTAAAAAGTACAGTATTACTTCAGATCATCATCATAACATTTTTTTCACTTTCATTTACCATCAGCAAGAAATATCATACTGGATAGTTGCACTGTAACTTCTCCACAAAGGTTCCACAAAAACATTAGGAAAACCTTTTTCACTGTGAGGGTGACAGAGCACTGGCACAGGCTGCCCAGGGAGGTTGTGGAGTCTCCTTCTCTGGAGACATTCAAAACCCGCCTGGACGCGTTCCTGTGCGACCTACTGTAGGTGACCCTGCTCTGGCAGGGGGGTTGGACTAGATGATCTCTAGAGGTCCCTTCCAACCCCCAATATTCTGTGATTATTCTGCTGATACCTCGCACTCACTAACGAACAGCCAAGGATGCACGATAGCCATGTGTAAAATCATGGTTTGCTTTACTGACTTTGTATTTACTTCTTGTTCCCATCAAGTTATCTTTGCCCTGCATTTTGTAAATTTCTGTCCTTCATGCCACCCAGCTGAGCCATGTACCTGCCCTAACCAGTCTTTTAAAACCAGCAAAACCCAAGTTTTTACCTAGACAGTCTTGTCTTCTTGACTGAACAAAATGAGCTCTGACATCCAGCTCCCATGTCTAGCCTGCAATGCTTTCATGGAATCATAGAATGGCCTAGGCTGGAAGGGACCTTAGAGATCATTTAATCCAACCTCCCTGTCGCCAGGGACACCTCTCAACCAGATCAGGCAACACATGGGGACCGAACAGGAATCGAACCCACAGCCTTGGTGTTGTCAGCATCATGCTCAACCGACTGAGCTAACCAGCTTTGGACTTTTATGTTTTGTTTTCTAGTTCAACATAATCAGTCACTTTCCAAGCCGTACACATTAATTTTCCAGTTGTATTTTCCATGATTCTTAGCAGTCTAAATTTTTGCTACCAAAAAGAAATCCTTGCCATGTTTAATGTTTTGTAGCAATGGACTCATGGTAACACCTTTCTCAACCGATTTGTTCCATGTAAAATAACGTGACAGCTGGCAGAAGGAATTTCTGGTAGTGACCTCTGAGGGAAAACAGACTGGTTTTCTGAGGAGGAAGGAAGGTGCATTTTCTCCTTCCCTAAATGTACATGATTTTGTCACCTGATGAATTTCTGCCCATGTTATTTGCCAGAGTATTCAGCTTGCTTTTTGCAAGTCCTCCACTAAATAGTTTACAAAGTCGACACACAAACATTTTTCCTTTCTTATACTGACTGTGACGGATATCACTATCTGTAGTTACACCTTACTGGTTTTATTCTGTTCTTTTTTGTATATTCCCACTTTTCTACTCTGAAATTTTAATGCACTAAATTACATAAGTAAGTCCTGCTTTTTGTTTACACACACAGCTATGTAAATGTAGATATATTTATATAAATGTCTCTGTATGTTTTAGTTTTGTTGCCTTTTAATGTCAGTGAACCTTCCTATGTTCTTTCTAGAAAAGAACACCTGATTTCTTGTGTATAATTTGCCAGAGAATCTAAAGAAAATTACCGGTCTTAAATCTTGCATTTAAAATTCCTTTGACACTTGAACATGAAACTTGGAAGGTTAAAGTCACATAAGTGTATTTGGAAATGCTGCTCTGCCTGTGTGATATCTGTCGTTCTGTGTTGTTTCATTGTATGCCCTCGAACTAAGAATCTTTATTGTGTCTCCTTAAAGAAAAATGTTTCAATATGCAGCCTTCAGTTCTAATCCCCTTCTGCTTGTGCTTTATCTTTTTCAAGTTGGGATAATCAGTACTAAAGTTCGTGTGCTGGGGGAAGAATGACATTGAAGAACACTGTAAGTTGTTGGGGTTTTAGTGTATGTGTATATACACATACATATATATGTATAGATATATTACATTATTCTCTAGAGATATTTGGGGCTTCTGTTTGTTTTTTCTGAATGCTACAGGATTTTGCAAAGCTTTACATGCTTCTAGTCAGAAATGTAAAACTTTTTTTTCATCTGAGTCACTACAGATGATTATAACCATTAGAGCCATCCATTGTTTGTAAGTTGCTTAAAATATTGCTTCTAATATATATTAGTTCATCCTTTAACATTGAATTTTATTTGTTTTCTGCACTTGCTTACCATCTTGACATTATAGCTCATACAGTTCTATGTCCTCTGGAGTTTTCAATACCTGCCTGACCCTTTACAGGAATAAATATGTAGTAAATAACTTGTTAATTAACAGACCAACCACTGGAGATAATGAAAACTGATGATTTAATTTTTCTTTTCTCTTTTCTGCCTCTTTCCAATTAACCATGTTAAAATTTTTCCTCTTGTCCCATGAGCACTCCCAGGTTTTACTGTCAAGAACTTTTACAAATAAAAATGTATAGTTCTATTTTTATAGAATTTTGTATTTTTATGTTACTTTAGCTCTCCTTAGTAGAAGATGTTCCCGTTGCACCAAGAATGCCCAAATTAGGCAGAAATTCATAACTGGATTTTAATATGTTCCTATATCATACCCTTTTAAAGGAATCATTTTTGACTGCTGGTATCCATGATTTTGGACTCATAGCTAGTATAGGATAAGTAGATTTGCTACCCTGAAGCCTTTTTCATTTTCTGTTAACTACTGCATTAATGCTCACAGTTCAGCCAGATGACTCGGAGGCTCCAACAGAACTCGTAAATAACTGTATCTGGGCCTAATGAAGTAAAGCTTTTCAATTTATCTGTTTGTTCCAGTATTTTCTTACCACTAATGTTCAGAAACTTTGTACATGACTTATTCCATTTTCTGGAGAAAAGTGACAAAATGAAGAATTTACCTGCTTTTGTAATGTTGTCTTAAAATCCAGCCATACTACCAGTTCTTTCTTAGCTTTCCTTTATCTTTTATTTACACTTTCAAGTATTATGTCTTTGGTTACATAGTTCATGGCCTGCTTTGGAGTCCTCCTAATTTACATCTTATATTTTTAACCTGCCAGAAATTATGCTCCTTTCTAGGGAAGAAGGATTAAATAATACAAAAGAAAGATTGTATCTGTCCCTGACAGAGGAAAATAGTATATTTATGCCTTATAGCATATGGAACAGTATATTTTTTTATTGATTTATAGTACTAAGGTATTCTTTCCAAAAGTTCAATATTTTTCTAAACTTGCTTTAGGTTAAGTGGTGGCAGGGTCTGTGTAAGGATCTGACTGGGGAACACCCTTCTTGATATGACTTTTCCGGGAGATGTCAGAGGAATTTTTTGTTTAAAATTCCGTGCATTTTGTTAAGTCAGCTTCACTTTAAGAGTTTTCTACAGGGAGGAGAGTAAAAGTTGGGCAAAAAATTGCAAGAAGATTACAGTATTTATGGATATTATTTGTACAGAAATTAATTGTACTGCATTTTGCAATTCATAACTTTTTTACACAGATTACATTTTCTAGGTACATACTAGCATTTTTCTGCAGGAATTGTATCATATAGTCAGATCTTTCTATGAGGATAATTAAAGATCCTCTGAAATCTATATTTACATTTTTCTATATGTAAAAATATATATGCATATTTATATTCCTGATTATTTTTTATTTTGTTTTCTTGCAAGCTGGGTCCAATTTTCAGCTTCTTCTGGCCAGATCTGATGCCATAGTAAGTATTGCTATTGAAATCTGATGCCATAGTATTGCTATCCTGCTCTACAGGATAAAAGTGTACTAAGCATGCAAATAAATACTTCAAATCTCCACACCCAGTTTAGATTTTTGTAGTGTCACTACAAAATCCACCAAAAAAAATTTGTCATATTGAAGTTGCAGGAGTGTTGTGTGTACGCCATCCACAACATTTTTAAGCATTTACCCTATTAATGTTCATACAAGCTGTAGAGATCAACTAGTCAAAAGTTTGGGTCTACTGGTACTCTGGTTGGTTTGCACTGATCTACAGAAGCAGGCTCTGTGGCAAAACCTGTATATCGTGTGGCAAAACCTATATATCTTTCTAATTAGAAAGATTATCAAGAAATTATGGTGGTGATGGAAGTAAAAGAGCTGGTTCAGATTTAGGTGTAATTACAATGGCTGTGATTGTTCTACACCTAGTTAATGTGATCAGATTAGGAATTTATATAAAAACTCTGAGAGATCTCATTTCATGTGTCTGTCCCAGTTGCTGTATCCTCTTCCATATGACTACTTTGCTTCAGTGGAGCACAAGGCATCTGGGATACATCTCTAATACCATCAGTACTTAGACAATGTGGCGACAAACAGCTGAGAAGTTCCTCACTCAAGTACTGGTAACGTTGTACCTACATAAGAAGCCCCTTGCTGTTTGGTATTATGTTGATTATTTTATTTTAGTAAGTTAATTGCTTTTATCCCCTTCTGTCCTTGCCAGCTTTCCACTGTGTTGAAGTCTCTGAAAACATCTGCCATGAGCAAAAGGAACACAAAATTTAAATTGAAAAGCTTATATATACTCTGAGACAATGGGAGCAGTGCAGTGCTGTGTACTGTATGGTGTATTGTTAAGCCAATTCTTAAATGTATTAAAAAAAAATATTTTTTTTAAAGTACTATTGCAGATGATCTTGCAGAGTATAATGAAACAATCTTGCTTACCCATTTTTTTTTTCATATCACTGTATGCATATGCATTTTTCAAACTACCACATTCAATGGTTGTCGGTTGTGTCCTACACGCCGATCCTTCAACTGTTTTTCAGAACATTTCATATGCTTTTTTCTTTTGTACTCATTTTAGCTTTTAAAGATGATAATAAGGAAGTGTGAGTCCTTTCAAAATCTGTCATATGTTGACTGAGCCTGTCTATTTTCCAATTCAAAGTACATTTTAGACATCTCCAAGATACCAAAAATAAGAGGTTCATATTAAATCTGTATATTGATATCCAGCTCTGTGTTTCTTGTAAAGAGACAAAGCTGTCACTAGCTGACCGAGTGTGCTAAAGAAATGAGAACTTGATAGAAGAGCCACTTCAAGCTGAACCCAGACCAAAGAAGTTATGTGAGTAGACAAGAGATGCAATTTAATAAATTGGCAGCGACCATTATTGTTTCTCACATCAAGGTTATTTGTGTTCTGACTTTCAAAATGTTGCATGTTGCCTCAAAGACCCCATGTCTGCCTCCCAGCAATTTTCATGCATCTGTCCAAGGCTGAGATAGATTACAGAAATTAGATAATTTATCTTTATGTCAAAACAAGTGTATATATTTTACATATTATATTTTTGATTTTAAAAGTGGCTAAAGGGCAAATTCATATAAAAATCAAAATCAATAGATAAAGACCTATTGGCTAAAACCTTTTTGATTGACTTTTAAATAAAATTTTAGGCCAAGTTTTGCAGCACTTGTTTTGCAAACATGTAAGAATTTAGAAACCATACTTAAGATTTCTGGGGAAAATTCACCCCCCACCTGCCCCCCCACTGGAACTGATGTTTGTCAGAGTATTTCGTTCCTCTTTCACAGAACAGGGAATACTACAAAATGTTTCACATAATAATAAGAAAAAACCCCAGTACTTAACACTCGTTAGAGACACCTTCCTCCTCCTCCTTTTACTCCTCCTCTAGGTGGAGCTACAGATCTGCATGTGAGTTTATTAGGATAAGGTTTATAATTCTTTATTAACATTTGATTTATATCTAATTTTTTTCAATGCTATTTTCAGTGAGCCGTTGTTTTTTCTTTATGACTAAGAATAAGATATCCTTTTGAACAGTTTGATTAAACCAAAAAAAGACAATTTTATGGTTTAAATATTGAGCACTTACAGAAGGTAAAGAAGAGTATTAAAGAGGTTATGGAGTAACTTTTGGAAAAAAAAGAAATTGGCAACTGTGCTTAGATTTGAAAGATTATTGAAATGCAGTACTTATTATATATGTATATGTTTTAGAAGCAGATAACTTCTGAGGCAAATATTTGTAGAATCTGTGTTCAGTTTAGATCTATCTGTACATCACAATGTGAAGGATCATGTTTCTTTAATCTCTTGTCTGTTTTCTAATGTCATCACTTTGCAGATTCTAAGAAAGATTTTATTATATTCTATTTTTCTGTTTTAATACGAATCTTTTTAACTGTTTTCTTTTTTAACGTGGTAGGGAGGATTTTTTTCATCCCTAAGTATGAAGTCTCTGTTTTAAAACTCCCCTGCACTGGCAGTTTAATTCCCTTCCTTCCTTACTGGACAACATCAAAGAATCAGAAGGATTTTTTTCTCTGTACATCCCTAGGCAGTGATAGAACATTCCCAAAGACTACCTGTCAAGCCTGAGTTTTCTTTTCCTAAACCTCCCTTCTTTCCTTATAAAAAGAGACCTTCACAGAAATTTAGACAGCTGTTAATTTAAATGAAATTTCAAAAATCTTCGGAGAAGCTGGCTGTTGCTGGGAGTCCTCTAGGAAGAAATGTGTATTACATGTTCCAGTGTCATGAAACTGCCTTCAATAAAGGGGACAAGAAAACTTACCTTTGGGTTGGAATGGGTTCTTTACTGATTTCTCCTTTTCTTTTCTTTTTTTTTTAAAAATCTGGTTCTTTCTTCAGTGAATTATTGCCTCTTGGCTGCAAGAATAATAAGAAAAAAGTGAGTATTTTAGCAAAAGATAACATTTCTCCAAACCCAAAATTTATTACCAGAGAACAAAATTCTAAAGAAAAGGTATAAATTATAGAAAATCTGTTTGAATCTAGTGATTTTACCAACTGTGTGTCTGAGTTTACAGGGATTAATTATGAAGTTTCTCTTGTTGACTTTAGTTTACATTTATGAAATGGTATCATAGTAAGGGATTCCCTCTCCTTGCTTTTTCTTGTAGGTTTCCAAGTGCAAATATATTCAGAAAGAGTAGAGAAAGAATTAGGATTTACTTCTGAAAAGATGGTGGAATAATTTGATTACTCTAGAATTGGGAAAATAAAGATATTTCCAAAGGGTGTCTAAAACATCTCCTTAGATTTCTTCTTTTTGTTTTTGGTAAATTTTTACAATCTTTTATTGTCTGTGTGATGCTCTGTAATACAGAAAAAAGAAGGTTATACTTCTTCTGGAGATTGTTTATGCTTAACAAACACCACTTTCAACTTAGGAAAGTATTTTTTCCCAAACCGTAGCTTTGGATTCAGAAAGCATTTTCTCCCTACATTTGAAGTCAGAATAATATCTTCTTTTCGAAAGAGGAAATATATAAATATGTATTGTTATAAGAACTTTAAAATAAAATTTTTACAAATAACATCACAACCAATGCAAACTCAAATTTGTACTTTTCAGGAAGATCCATCATAAATCTGATCACACAAGACTTGTTCACCAGTGTTTAACAGTACAGTTAATCAAGTGCAAAATGCCTTTCCTAAAAACAAGTATCATAAATTGCAATGTAAATAATAATTTATTTCTTTTCATTGTGTAATTTAAGAAGTAAATTGTTTAGTAGGAGGAATTTTTTTTTCTTTCATCAATTGACATGATTTTGCTATCCATAGCTGGTCAACATGAGTCAATCCAAGCTAAAGAATACAACTATTATCTTCTGTTCAAAGTATTGTAAAAATATGTTTAACACTGACATGAAACTAGGAACTAGGAATTCTATTTCTGGATTTTTTATTGATTTCCTGCATGGGTTTGCATGAATAATGCTTCTGTTCTGCAATGAGTGCAGCCCTGCTCCTTAGATGCTCCTCATCTAGTTGTATCGACTGTGAAATAAGAGCCATAGTCTCTCTAACTTTTGAAAGCAGTAAAAGATACAAATTCTGTCACCTATTGTATATCCTTTTATGTAGCGTTTTGTAAATTGTCAAGTACATTAAAACAGTACTCAAAGGCATCACAATAACTCTTAAGAAGTATCCAGCAATACTGGATCTGGAAGTCTGAACAAATAGGCATTGATGAAATATACAGTACTAAATGTAGCGATATTAATGTTTAGAATTCCAATATGTCTATGTCTTTATGCTCAGGAATTTTCAGGCACCTGAAATTTCTCATATAAAGGAATATTACTTTCCTAAGTGGCTTAACTCCACTGAAGATAATGGGTCAAATTTAGTTAAATATACTGTCACACAAACTTTGTTTCTTTGTAAGAAAAATATAGGGTTTCAGTCAGTCACTAAGTTGGTGTGACGACTCATACAATAAAAGGAAACTTATTTAAAATTAAAAAAAGGAGAGCCATTAGACATGGATATTATTGCATCACTCCAAAAAGAGTTAGGAACTAAACTTGGATAGAAATTCTTTTTCATGAGGTGTCAGTGGTCTAATCTTAGAAAACAATTACTTTATTCATTTAGACTATGGAAGTTTTCTCCCAGGCCACAGAGGAATGTGTGTGGAATTTAGCCAAGTTAATCCAGGGGAAATGAAATCTTGAATCTTTTAAAAGATTATAATGTTCCTTTTTGCTTTGTAGCCACTAATATTAGGAGACAGGAGAGGTAGCTATGGCCTAGCTGATGGACATATGGTGTAGCAAAGCTCATTAGTTCTGTTGTCCTTAGCAGAAAGGTTTGTTAGGGGTTGATGTGTGGAGAGAGAAAAGTTGCAAGAAAATTACTGAATGTTATGTCTTGGAGCTTCTTTCACATATGATTGGGCATCTGGGTGACGGTCACTAGGAGCCCTTGGGCTACCCCAGCAGTTCCAAAAAAAAAACCCCTACCACTAAATTGTTAAGTCACATCAATGTCACAGGAAAGATATTGTAGCAGAAAAGAGTACTTGCAGCAGTAGGCCACTGTCCAGAGTTCGGTGCAGCTCTCTTCCTTTGGGATAACTGCAGGACTTTACTCTAGGCTGGCTGAAAGGCCAGAAATATCTTATTTTTCTCTGGTCACCTCATTGAGTGCAGAAAAAATGTATTCATTTGCATGGACTGTCTTGGAAGAAGGAACCAACAGATAATCATAACTATCTGAGAGTTGGACCACATTCTCTAATCACTATCATAACCAAGTTTTTGGGATCAGGACATCAGTTTCAATATTTGTTATTATTTAAGGATTCTACTGTTAGAAATATGTAGTGATGTAACTGTCCAGCTAACTAGAGGCACTGCCTATGAAACTAAGTTTCAAATGTAGAGAGGATAAATTGTCTATGTCTCAGAAGTGTTCTGAGAACGGGTGCCCAGTGCATGGTTGGGGACTGCCCTTCTCATGGCTACATGGTCAGCACGCTAATATTTCAATTTGAGGGTTGATATTGGCAAAGTGGAAGCAGTTT
The DNA here is from genome assembly GCF_000703405.1 of Apaloderma vittatum. Classification (NCBI taxonomy): domain Eukaryota; kingdom Metazoa; phylum Chordata; class Aves; order Trogoniformes; family Trogonidae; genus Apaloderma; species Apaloderma vittatum. The sequence continues at coordinate 10,976 of NW_009702314.1, forward strand.
CACAATGTGTCTATACCTGAACGACGCCTAACTAGAAAAACGTTCTATAGGCTTGGGAAAATTTTGCTATGTGCAAAATTGTGAGTGCATGTTCTCGTGCCGTTATGTTGGTCTGTTTGGTGCTTCCATTGTTTTTCAAGTTCACAGAAGAAGTAAAGGGATAGTCTGCGCAAGGAAAGTCATCAATAGTGAATTGAATGTTATTGACTGAGCGAGCTACCAACTCACAGTCATCAGCAAAAAGAAGCCCACTAATGAAGAAATCAGCCACACGTGTCTGGAGACTGAACAACTTGCATCAGTGAGAAGCTGAATAAATACTGCTCTGCCAATGGCACAAAATGCTTCCATCTGCACAACAGAGGCAAGATGGAAAGGAATATAGAAACCTTTTATGATATTAAAAAGATCTTGCCATTTTCCACCTCTAACCATCATCTTATTACAGGAGACTTAAATATGTCAGAAATAAAATTTGCAGGGCATTCCCAGGCCTGCAAATAATTCAGAAGTCCCTTATAATTTACATTGTCAAAACCTTTAGTTAAGTCAACAGTCAGCAAGCAAAGACTGTAATTTGATGTGATAATACTTGTAAAGGGTCATGTCTCTAGTGTTACTTTCTTAATAACCCCACATTAAACTTTCGGGAAGACAGATTACACAAAACAGGAATTGAGTTGCCAAGTTTAGGTATGCTAGGGTTTTCCTAGCATCAGAGAAAAGAAATGCCACAGTGATTATCACAGTTTGCATTGTAATTATTTATAATAAATATTGTTGGTGCCTTTGAATTGCTGTGAAATTGACTTTTGCTTTCAGATAATGTGAAAAGACCACATGGTGTTCATGTTGCTTTTTTAAATGCAATTTGCCATCAGGTCTTGTCCATACCTGTATTGAACAAAGGCAGTATATCACTGAGTGTAATAGTTCAATGTCAAGACTTTGCACAAGAATGAACATTCTGGACTGAAAAAGTAAACAAATTATCTTTGCATTTTGAATACAGGAGATTACAAATTTCAGGCTTTGACAAATTTCCATCACTTGTGTCACTAAGGATTTTTTCTCTACACTTCCATTTACAAAGTATTGCAATGAGTGTATTGAGTTTACCTGCTAGAACAGGTGGAGAGGTATGCGTGCTGTCACTCTCCTGCCCATGCAAGAAGTATATAATACTGGTGCAGAAACTGCATTGAGTATGCTGATAATGACAAATACAGGTTGAGTTTTGAGCTTCTTTTCTCCAGTAAATGGTATTGATTTCTCTAGATTAAATGCCATTCCAGAGTTTTTTCAGGAGTAATGTTGTTTTTATGTTAATTTAAAGGGTGCTTATACCATTTTTGTGACTACGTTCTAGGTTAATGGATATCTACTTCCATCATGTCCAACAGTCTTGAGCATCTGTCCTATATGTAATTTGTGCTACTATCAAATCTTATTACCTGCAACTGCTGTTTTACTGTTTGTGTTTTCAGCTGACAATCCAAAATTCATGACAATGCTTGAATACAGAGGTATAGTACCTGAAAATTGACAGAGCTCAGGGTAAGTTAGAGGAATTGGATTAGAGGGAAAAACAACAGCAAGCAGTGTACTGCTTTTAAGATTTTTAGACTGAGGAAAAAATCTGGGTTTTTTACTGCAGTAGCATAAGTATCAGAACAAACTGGGAAAGAGGGCTCTTCTATTGCAGTCCCTCAAGATAAAGCAAATTTTAATTCAGACTGAAACAAACAAAAAACCCCAGAATATAACTAGCATGACTTAAATAAAAATACATATAATCCATTTATGTTGAGTGAAATATTAATTATTTCAGAAGTGATTCATTCTAGTTTTCTTAAAGTTTCCTTAAAGCTTTAACAACAGCAATTGTAAAGCTGTTGTAAATATTTTTTAACAGCTGTTTGGCAAAAAGAAGTGCATTTATGCACTGTATCATAATTGTCTGATGTAGATTATTTTCCCCAGAAAGGCGTGAAACAGTGTGTCCATCTCTGCGCAACTTCAGAAGAAGGAAATTAAAGCAGTCTTTCGATGAAGTTACTGGATTGCTGGTGAGTTACTGATGATGCTCCTCCTAGATGTAGTAGAATAACACATTATGATGATATTATAGATAAAATGCAGTAAAGAAGCTTACACTGTGTGACTAATAGATAATTTTTACTTATATGCATCATATATAAATCATATCCTAACACCTCTTTGCACAATATCTGTTCTATTGAAACAACAAATTAAAGGCATAGGTTAACTTCATATTATCTCCAGATACTCAAAGTCCTCAGTCCTCTGTTGCCTGCTGGTTCTGTTTTCTATTATTTCCACTATCCCATCCCCGTTCTTTCAGATTATTTCCACATCACCAAGAATCAATCTCTCTGTCTTCATCCCTCTCTCCTTTTCCCTTCCTCTTTCTTTTTTCCTCCTTTTTCTCCTTATCTCCTTCTTCACTTGCAGTGGAAATAATAATAATAATCCATGACTTGTGTTCCTCCCTCATTAGCATGTGAGCATTACAATGTTATTTAATTTGTACCACAATAATTTGAATTCAAAGGAGATAAAACTGTTTAAAATCATGGAGAAACTTTGCTGAATGCTGTTAATTACTTATTTTTCAATTTTTGCTCAGTGTTACTGTGTTCACTCATTACTTGCTATCCAGGAATACTTAGAGATTTTATCTCATAGGCATTCATAGACAAAATCTCAGGGGCACAGGCCTGTAAGTTTTTTTAAAGGAAATGGGAAAAAAAAAGCCAAACATCCAAACAGGTTTGAACAACGTGCTTTGATGAAATTCGGAGTATACACTTGTTATGACAAGCTGTTCTTGGTATCAGGAGAGATAAGAGCCATGCCTAGCTCCTGTAGAGCTAACAAGTAGAATTACACTTCTGCAACACACCTCACGAACAGGTGACATGATACACAAATGGGACATGATGTAGCATTTTTCATGCTTTTCGTATTCATATGTGGTTAAATGACTCATATGCGATCACACAAGTCTGTGGTTTTCACATTATGTGCCACGGTCCATAGAAAGCCTTTTTATCACACAGTGCTCTTGTCCCTGTGGCCTCGTCCAACCCTAACCTGAAGACAGCTGAAATATGTTAGTTACTTTTCTAGTAAGACATTACCAGATAGCCAGCTTTTATATTCGTTGTGTTTTCCAGATCTTAGTTATACTGAGATAGTATGTGCTGTTAGTAATGGGAGGAAAGGGAGGTATTAGAGTACATTAAGAAGACTTTGCCTTCAGACTCTTTGACTGTCATAAAAATTGCAGCTCGTGCCTCTGTTTAGTGATACCAAAGCAGGCATGTGCCTCCTTCTGTGTTTCATGGTGCTGTCACTTCATAAGAATGGTTGTTTTGGAGCTCTGCAAGAGTATTATTTCTCCTTCTCTTTGAATGGGGGCAATTCTGTGTTCAGCTAACCACTTTCAGTTGGCAGAACACAAAAGATATGTGTGTCCTCTTTGTTTCTTTCCTCTCCCTGCTCACTGGGAGAGTAGAGGCAGTCACAGAACCATGATCGAGTGTTTGCTTGTGGCAGCAGCAATTAGCTGCTCAAACAGTTACTTCTGCTCCCTAGAGAAAAGCTAGTAACGTGGATGAAAGCATCCTGTGGGCTCGACTTGATCTATGGACTACCTGTAGAACCTGTAGAACTCATTAGCACCTCCTCTATTGCTTATATTGTGCTAGATGTAAAGGTATATTTAATTTAATTTTAAATTTTATATTCCTTTAATGAGACAGAGTGTGTTTCATAATTACATTACTGGCAATATATATAGCCGTTTTGTCAGGGTGAAATGATGTGTGTCTCAGAAGTAAAGCTCTTCCTAGAGGGCTTAGTGATATAAATATTTCTACTGCTAGAGAAACCTATAAGGAAGCTCACTAGTAAAAATTGAAGAATATGTTAAGTAAGATCTTAAACAAGGCTGTATTCTACAATAATAAAATTTGATGAGTTAATTTACAAACTACAAAGAAAGCAAGGACACTCTGTTTATGTGAATATTCTACTTTCATATGATTTATTAGTTCTGAAGACTGAAAGCCAAATCCCAAGGACTTTAGTGGAAATTACATGCAGGATTCTGGAAGAATTACACTACAGAAGAGTAGTTAACTACCTTCTAAGCTCTTCTAAGAGATATTAGATGGTTAAACACTCAGCTTGTAGCTGTAGCATTTAAACTTGAGCTTTGGAAATTTGAATTCAGTAAACATCCTAGCTAAGTTCTTTTCAGAAAACAAGTCTCATGCATTTTTATGTGCTTCTGTATTATTTAATATGCTACACCTTACTTAGACTTAGTGAGAGTTCTGAAAGAAAATAAAAAATACAACTGGGATAGCTTTAGATGTACTCTGCCAAATATTATTTTACCCAGGTCATGTGTAGGGTGCTATTGTTAGTGTTCTGTGCTAGAAGTCTTCTTGTTGTTTGTATTTTTTTGGTTTTGTGCCCTTTGTTATGACCTTGGGCCTCAATCAGCTCATTAAAAATTAAATTGCTTGTTATAACCTGGCTTCGTTTTCCACTTTGATCAGAAAGCACAATAGGTTCCTTAAGTGGATTTACCCATAAAATATTCTGGTAATGAGAATAGAAAAGGCAAGTTTAATAACTTTAATAACAAAACAAAAGCTACAGAAATACCACCCAGAGGATAATAACAAACACTTTATCTAACAAAAATATAAAACTCCTTGCAATATGAAAATTCTGTTTTCTGGCTTATTAAATGAACATCAGTAACAACTCAAAATCACTAGAATTTCAACTTCTTCATCCATGACTTGTGTTCCTCCCTCATTAGCATGTGAGCATTACAATGTTATTTAATTTGTACCACAATAATTTGAATTCAAAGGAGATAAAACTGTTTAAAATCATGGAGAAACTTTGCTGAATGCTTTTAATTACTTATTTTTCAATTTTTGCTCAGTGTTACTGTGTTCACTCATTACTTGCTATCCAGGAATACTTAGAGATTTTATCTCATAGGCATTCATTCACTCAAAGAC
>NW_009702314.1:16075-63456 GCF_000703405.1 Apaloderma vittatum
AAAGAGTGATGGTACAAACATAACATAAAAATATCTGTAAAGTAAAAGCACAGATCCACTTAGTATAGTCTCCTATTTCTAACAGGATCTGAGGGACAGTTTGAGATTAGGAGAAAAACATAGTGATATGTTTCAACATGTTAACTGAGCTTTTGGTGATCTTTGGTGCCTATGATCTTTCTCTTGCCCATATGACCAAATGATCTTAAAACAGAATATTCCCATGTAAACATGAATATTTGATTTTTTTTATTATTCCCTTTTCATTAGTCTCCTTTTTCAAAGGTTTCACTCATTCTGAAAGGAGATCAAATCCCTCCATCTTAAGTGACCAGTTGCAAACCATGAATGATGAGTAGTTCAACTAACCAGATTACAGTTAAGTCTTGGGTTGAAAATGTTTCTGAGTGATGAAAACACACAGAAAGTGTTTGTAGTAAGAGGTGGAAAAAAAGTCGTAATGCAGGGAATTGATCAACAATGACTATGAAAACCAGGAAGCAGTCTGTCAAATATCACTTAGACTTGGCAGTTCTTAATGAATAAGCATCAAAACCAAGTCATTGAGAGTAACTAGGAAGAAACAGGAAATAAATTTGCTCTTATTAGTAATCTAACTTCTGAAAATTGAATTAAAATTAAGATCAGTGTTACTGTTCAATAACTACAGAAAGATGAAACATTTATCTGAGGATATCATTATAACTATCATCATAGCTATCGAGGGGTAACAAGCTTGAGATTTGACAGGGGTAGCTGTTTGAAGCCTGGACTACCATACCTTGAAAAAAAAAAGAGACTTCAAATCTTGTCTGTCCCAACAGAGGGGTCTTGAAATGAGGTAGAGAAAGTAGATTGTCAACTCCAGCTAAATTCTCTGAGCATACTCACACATGGCAAAGGGCTGGGAAGGGATGCTTTTTTTTCTCTTCTCACTCCCTTGTTTTTCAGTCATGAAAGGAGTAGGATTTTTCTTTCCTTCTCACACTTGCATACTATGTTCTTTTTTGATAAGAATATAATATGCAAAAATCGAAGAGGTGAATTAAAAGATCGAGTATGCAATACTTTTCTAGAAGTTTATTTCTCTATATTATATTCAGATTTTTGGGGAATGTTGTAAGTGAGAATTTACCTACTGTCTGTCATGGTTTACATCCAGCTGGTAACTAAGCACCATGCAGCAGCTTGCTAGGAAGAAAATTAACTTTACCCTAGCTGAAAGCAGGACACTGCCATTCAAATCTTCTCTGTTTAGAAGATTATTTTAAAAAGTGCAAGACAGAAGCAAACTATCTCAGGTGTCTATTTGTGCAGTTTGTAGAACTCCTTGCAACTCTTTGGAAAATTATTGAAAAATTATCTTTTTCTTTAAAGTATATTGAATTACAAAGGGTCTTTTCATGATAGATTGATTAATAAAGAGGCTTTTTATTAAAAAAAGAAGTTTAATACCCATAAATTTGACAAAGAATTTAAGTATAAAAAACAAAGCTGCCTTATGGATGGAGTGCATTAATAGTCAGCAGTCAGCTGATAATACAGAACACTTAGACAATTCTGAATTTGTCTCTGGATATTAATACTTGACTGAATTATTCAGTTTTGCAATCTACTATAAATATATATATATATATTTAATTGAAGACATTTTCCTTGGAAATCACAATGGCCTAAATCAATCTCTGATTTCTGTAAATAGCATCCATATATTTTCCCACATAATGTGTACACTGCATATAGAATAATTTTAATAGTAAATCTATTAGAATCGTTCATGTGTGCAAATACAGAGAATGGCAAGTTTTTTATATGGTCATATTATTTATGGTCACAATTTGGTTTATGAGTGATTTCCTATATGAGGGTGGTTATGAACACACTGGATTTTTTCAGTCTTAGGCTGAATGTTGTATTAAATTATTTCTGTTCAGAACAATATCCTGGTATAGGTCACTGATTTGGAATAAGCTTTGATCTATCATTAAAAAAATACATTGTTTGGATGTATGTTTTATCTAATGTAATGCTTTTGACTGCCTTCTATATTCATTATGAGCAGATCATTCATAAAGGAAAAATTATTTAGTTCTCAAATCTTCCAACCACTGCCATTCACAAGTGATTAGATTAAACTAGGTTTAAAATTAGGGTAGAATTAAGGATAGGAAAAAATAATAAACAAAAACCTGTTAAAATCCAGGGGATTCAAAATGAAGAGGAGTATGAATATATAATAAAATTGATATACGTATATACATACACTTTTATATATTTACACAGATCAAACTATGTATATTGTTATATGTATTTATGCTTGTAGAGATGAAGTAGAAATATGCTTTGAATGTATAACCAAATAAATGACTTATAAATATATTCATTATTAAAAAAATATGGGGTAATACTGACAGATGTTAAGTATTTTATCTGTGTATCTAAAAGAATCCTTTCCTTCCTTGTCTAGAACTACCTATATGGTTTGTTCTCCATTTTCAATATCCTGTAGTAAGTGTGCTGCTTTAAGGTTGCACTGGCTTTTGTTCTCATTGTTCAGGTTTTGTAAATAAAGCTGAAGGGGTTTGCTATATTGCAAAACAGTAGCAGTATATGGCAGTACTTAGATTGTTTCTCACACAGAATTAAAGCGCTTGGGTTAACTTCCAGTAAATATATGCTCACATGTAAGCATGTGTTCTGTCCATCCCAAATCCAAATATTGTATCTTCTATTCAGTATCTGAAAAGTTGCTCTTCCTCAGTTATTTGCCCATTTCCCATTATTTTAGATTACGTGAGAGTTAGACCTTCACATTCAAGTTGGTAGGTAAAAATAAGAGTTCAAAAATAGTTTCTAGTTAATGCCTAGTGTGATTACATAGGATTCTGGTCTGAGTTTAGAGAAGTTGTATTACCTTCATTACACCATTTGTAAATGTTTCGTCTCCCTCTCCATCCCTTGTCTTATACAAGATTGAAATTGTTTTATCTCTTTTTATCGAGGAAGAGGAAATAATCTAAAATTCTGTCCTGATAAAACAAAACTGCACTCTTTTGGTATGAGGTTTGTACGTCATTATTTTTTAGATAAGCCTTTGAAAATTCTTTCTGCACGTTGACAACATTTATTTGACAGAGGGAACATGCATTTCTAGTGTATCAGGTTGTTTTGAAAAGACCAGTGGTTTGAAGCAGCATCAGGAAAGGATTTGGTCTATTGAGTCAAATCAGTTTCTGATTACTTTTCTTCTTGTGGAGACTATCCTGTTGTGTTGGAATATGTCTCTGCAATGCCTTTCTGATTATTGACAGCACTGAAGAACCAGTAGCTTGTTAAAGGGCAGGTAGCTGAAGGACTGATAACTTTTTTTCTCTTTCTTTTCCTCTACCTATCATCCTAATAATCACCATTAAGCATCAAGAGTCTATATATGGAAGTGCCTTTACTACAGGCACAACAATAGTTGCTTTCAGCTATTCTAACACCTGAAACTGGGGTTCACAGTTGCCTGGCTTTACTGCGGTTGTTATCTAGAGTGTTGTGCCTTTCAAAAGTATTTCTTCTTCTCCTTTCTCCCCATTTTGACACTTCTATTCTGAATCTCCAGTGAGGCTATGTGACATTATGCCATTTAATGTTGCTGTACAAAAACCATAAACACAACTATGGCTTCTAGCTTTCACCATTCTCAAAATCATACAACTGAATTTAATGTATGGAGGTTGTGGGGGTTTTTTTGTTTGGTTTTGGTTTCGGGATTTTTTTTTACCGTTTCCTTTATGTGCTACTTTTAAGTTTATCTGTAATCACCATCTACACTTTGTGGCAAAATATACCCAGAAAGATGCTAAATGTCTAAAAGACTACCATCATTGTTCTGTAGAATCAACATACCCTCTGGCAGAAAATAATAGATTATAAATCATATGTATGTGATATTGTACTGGATGGATTAGAATTTCCATGAGATCCTTTTAGCATGACACAAAAAACACTGATAGCTAAGGTGCTGGAGAGCACAAGAATTTTTTTTTTTTTTTTAAATAAGAAAAATATTGGCTTTGTTACTTTTCAAGGACAAAAACTTTTCAAGTGACCTCTAAGGAAAAAATCATTAGGAGAGGTTTCAGGAAAAAAACTTTCTCTCAGTCTAGGAAGAAAATTTCATTTGAAGTCAGAAGCAGAACATGGATTCTTTTACAGTGCAATTACTTAATCAGTGCTTCTGGTGATTAGCCTAAAATACTGCATAACTGAACGGAACTCATTCTTCCTTACAAAAGTAGATCTCCATTCATTTAACATATATAAAATAAAGTATATCACTTTCGCTAATATGCAGTACTCTACAGTGTCTAATTTCATTCAGTAAGAATTTTAATCTAATCAGCAGATATATTGTAAATTAGATCTGAAAAAACATCATTGCTAAAGAACATATTTGCAAGTTCGTGTTTTTATTTGCATTATAATCTTTGGGAATATTTTTGGTGTGTCTCTCATTTACGCAGAAATTAAGATATTTGTTGTCCCTGGTGCCATTTTATATAACAACAGTTCAGATGATTTCCAGTTCAATTTAAGTGAGAGAAAAGTGTAACATGGTTTTTGCAGCCTTTTTTTTTTTAATATATAGTATACTACAAAAAGAATGTGGAGTAGAAAGCTGGTATTTGTCAAATAGTAAATCTTACTGAGCACTCCTATACTTTTTATGGTTTTGTAAGATACTAGAAGTTATATTCTGTGTACTGAAACTTGGCAATTATTTTATAAATGCATGTTTAACTTAAGCTATAATGAAAATTACTAATAGTGTACACAGAGTAATGTAAATGTCTGTCAAGAGACCTCTGCCTTGTTATTTTGATATGATCTTAAAGGGTCACGATAACAAAATTTTGTCTAGTGATCTGCAAAGTTTGTATTTGGGCTGGTTTAGACACATGAAGTGTTTCAGAGTCACTGGAATGAATAGAAGATTTGAAGTTTCAAGTGCCATAGAAGAGAAATCATGAGGTACCCTTTTCTTTTATATCCTAACAAGTTTCCCAATAGTTTGCAGGGTAATGAAGGAAAGTCCCATAGGAAAAATCCAGGGCAATCCTTTCTATTGTTCATTGATCAGTTTTCAATTTATTTAACAGATGAATTCTATATTATTTTAAAAAAAGTTTATTACTAGGATCGCATTTTTGAAGATGAAATCTGTGTGCAATAAACATAAACCAGGGGAACCACTTGTTGGTGTTATGATCTTTGTAAAGCAAAACAGCTTACCACATCTGAAATAGCAGAGCATCTCATATTGTCTGCCGACAAAGGGAAACATTCTATTTAGATCTATCAATGATGATATTTAAAATGTTTCTTAGTGGGTTGTGTGGCAGAAAGTTTTCTGCACAGTAAGTTGAATATTAGCAAGATCAATGTGTTTAGACAGCAGGAAGACAATGAAATCTGAGGAAGATGACCAAAGTGATCCAAAGAAAGATGTTTCATGCTACATACAGCACAGAAGTAACATTTTACATAATGAACTAACACATGATCTTTTTTCATTTTGTATTACTCTCCATATTGCTGAGGCTGTCTGCTAAAATACAGGACAGTTATAAAAACTGCAAAAGCTATTGCATCCATTTCCAATATGCTCTGAAAAATCCTGTAACACAAAAGATGCTGAACACATTTTTTTTTTCTTCCTTAGCATCTTTCCTTATAGCTTGCCCTTTTAAACTACACTTTTTAGGTGTTTTGGTAAGCATTGATTTCATAGTTCATACCTAATTGTGTTTGTGTATTTTAGTAATAAAAAACAGATTTTTTTTTTTACTCTGACATACTTCTTGGTTTACAGTAATAGTTTAAGTAAAATCAGACTTTCTATTTAAAAACTATACTGATAGAAAGATGAGTATAAAATGGGGAAATGGGAAATTAAGGTGATTATTGCTTTGTTCTCCACTTAAACAATCAATTTTCAGCTTATATTAGGTACTGTATTTTTTCTTATAAACTATATAAAGCAAGCAAATCTAGTCCAGAAAATTATGTCTATGAAAAAAATAAATTATGCTAATATGCCTTAAAAATACACAGATAAATGTATTTCCCCAAAGCATTTGTGTACTACACATTGATCATATAATTCACAGAGGTAGTTGGTAAAAGTTTTCTTCACCCTTTCTTTTTCTCTTTTTCTCTTTTTCTCTTTTTCTCTTTTTCTCTTTTTCTCTTTTTCTCTTTTTCTCTTTTTCTCTTTTTCTCTTTTTCTCTTTACTCACTCTTCTGTCCTTCCAATTTTATATTTGTGAGATCCCCTCAGGCAACTGCTAATGCTGGAAGAAATAAAAAGCTTGGAATCTGGCAGAGAACTGATTTGCTTACAGTTTAACCTGCATTGAAAGTTGTGGATACACGGAACACAGCTAGTGAGATCTTTCTTCTTTATTTCCCATGAAGCACTCAAGGACAGAAACTGGTACTATCAGAACAGACTATTTCCTCCTAAGATCCTCAGTTCCATAGGGTCACAGATAGAAGGCTTCTGACCTTTTACTGGAATTTTATGTCAACTTTTAGACTGACTAGCTCCAGCAATGGAGTGGCTGAAAAAGTTGATGTTAAATTCAACACCTGAATATCCCTCACTGCTAGATAGGGATTTTTGAATCTGACACTCAAAGATTAGCAATACTTTTCAAACAAGAACTTTGAGTCCAGCAAGACCACCACTGACTTTTGGTTTTGGTTAAGAAAACTCATTGTATGATGAGTTTAATCACGTTATTAACATCTTCTTTAAATAGAATAGAACATTCCAGTGAGTAAGCTGTTGTAAGTGAATAAAAATATCCCAAGAGGTAATAGATATTTATCTGTTGCTTTATTCTTTCCTACATGCCGCTTAATAAGGGATGCAACAACCGTTAGCTATAGTCTCTGCCTAAGTGGCTTCCTCTCTGTGGAAATTAAAAAAAATGTCCCTTTATAGGAAAATCAAAATTTGTTCTATATTGTTGTGCAAATATTCAAGAGAGCAGAATTTAAGTTGTATTTGCAAGCTTAGCATTCTTTTAATGTACTTTGGGCACAGAATTAGAAAAGATTTCACATTCAGTGCATATAAACACCTTAATATAAGCACACAGAGGGTCATATATCTTAAGTAATGGGAACAGGTTTTCCCAGAGAAAACCTTTGTGTTATGGTTGACTTTTGATGACTTTTTTATTACGTTTTCTTGAAAACATGTGCCCTATGATGGTAATTCAGATGCTAGAACAGCTGCTTTTCAGAAGATGTAGAGAAGTATTATTGTGACTACAAGCAGTTGCTTAAAGTTCGCTCCACTTTTTTGTTTTCATAGAAATCATAGAAAAATACAATGAGGAGAGACAACAACTGGCTATTCAGTAAATGCATCGCTCACCCTCCTCCCAGTCAAGGTCAGTCATACCCAATATGGGCCTGACAGATGTTTGCTTACTGGTTTGTTTTGGTATATTTAAGCTACAGTGTTTGAAATTCTTTCTGCTTTACAGACAGTAAACTCTAGTACTTCCTCAAAAGAGTAAGAATCAAATAAGAATAAAAGTTAGAATTGTAATATGCTGATGAAATCCCTGCATGCCCATTTGTTTTTCTGCTGTATAACTCATTTCTGATTTCATGAACTCCTTAAAAACAGACATTCAAAAAACCTGATATATCATGATTTCAGGAAGAAAAGCTGCTGCAGTTGAGACCATTATCTTTTAGTGGATAATTTAGTGGTTATCTTTTACTTGGATTGAGTAGATTTTTGGTGAAATTCTCTAAGATTTCACTGAAGTCATAATTTAACTCTTAGGACCTGAGGCAAAGAAGATACTCAAATTCTTCATTTTTATTGGTCTCTGTGGGAGTTAGGCTCATCCTGTACGATAGTTTCCAGGCCAGTATAAGTTGTATTTCTCACTTCTATGACTCAGCTATGGAATGCTTTGAAATAGGCAAGATGATGCATCTGTATTCACAAGGCAATTGATCTAGAGTGCCTTATAGCTTAACCGAACTGGGACTAAGGTTACAAATGGAGATCGTGGGAGGAAAGCACCAAACTCAAGAGCATTAATGTTCCCTCCTGCACTGATGTTCTCTCCTGTGGAGATGAGTCCTTCTCTTTTAACTATGGAAAGAGATTTCCCTACTCATATCGTCTGGCTGAGAGTGGACACTAAACATGTGGCAGCAGAGGACAGGTGTGACCTGAAATGATCTGGAACTCTCTTTACAAGAATGTAGGTTGTAACTTTAAAACGCATCCTGAAGTTTCCAGCTTTGCTTATAACTGGTGTTTATAATGTCTTTCTAAGCATATGGATGTTTTTAAGGATTTCTCCTTAAGGACCTATCTATATGAATTACTCCCATTGCACAAGACATTTTCTAAACATTCCTGAATCACTGGATTTATCTCCATCCCTTTTCTTCAGGGGATCATTTTCTTGATGAAAATTGCATCTGTCAAAAGGAAAAAAGGAAGAATCAAACATTCTAATAGACTTTTATGAACCACATATAATTTTTTTGGAATAGGATGGTATCTTTTTGCTACTGCTGACTTTTCTGCCAGAAGTTGTAACATATCTCTTCATAAACTGAAATTTCATATTTCAGTTCCTAAACTCAGCTTTTATGTACAGCAGAGAACACATCTCTATTAGCTGAATAGAGAGAAAGTGCTGCAATTGCTACTCAAAAGAAGAGAAAACTTGGTGTTTGAAAGGAATGTAAAAACTCCCATATTCCTCTGCAAGAATGGATATTGCTTGATACACATGAATTGTCCAAAGCAGCAAGTAAGAATGCATCACCAGTTTCTTACCAAGTGAGGAGAGCAGGAAATGGGAGCATTTTTATCACTTCCAAATACAGAGCAGTTATAAAGAAGGTGTTACTACACCCTAAAATACTTAGATTCAAAGCTTTTACTCTGTGTTTAGCTGAGATCAGCTCTACTGGTACTTTTTAATTAAAATTTTATTAGTGTGTACAAAGGCCTACTACTAAAAATAGGCAAAGCAGACTGAACATAGTTTTTTTTTAAATTTATTACTATGAAAGAGACATTTATCTGAAAGCAAAATATTGAAGTACTTTCTGTGGATTTTATTTTATAAGTAAAAGGTAACTTCTGTGTACACTACATTTTATATTCTCAGCCTGGAAAAAAAATAGCAATTGATAAAAAGCAGTTATGCACATTTTTAATGTTATAGAAATTTGTGAGTTTACTATTTGATGATCAAATCTGATATACTTTATGCCTATCTTTTTCACACCAATAAACAAAGTAGAACTTTACAAGATATAAGTTTAAATATGCAATCATTTTGTGTGATGCAGACTTTGAATCATTAACCATTATTTTTTGGAACTTATGGAGTTACTGAAACAAACGTATTTGCAGTAGCACACTAGTTGCAAAAATGATGTCATGTGTTCATAGAAAAATCCTTTTTTTAATGATTGCCTTTAGATACCTCTTTTTTAACTGCATAACTTCATGTTTTATAAGTTAGACTTACTAGAATGAGAGCTCAGTTTAGGCAAAACTTCTAGTTCAAAGACGGTGGAGATTAAAGCAGTGTAACAGACATAATCTGGAAGCAATATTATAGGAATCATAGTAGTTTCACAGAGCATAAATGTACATTGTTCCAAATCCCCCTGGATAATTTGAAAATATCAAGTTGTTGGTTTTGTTCTGTAAGAAACTTTATCCATTCACTCAGTTTGGTCTGTCTGGCTGAGAATGGGCAGCTGAGATTTGTGCTCTAGAGTGAATGGACTTATGTCTGGTGGTCTGCCCCTTCTCTTCTGATAATATTGTCATTTATTTCTCTTGTGAGGTTAGAAACAAGTCACAAGTGCATTCTGCTAATGCTCTTTTGCAAGCAATTCTGCAAACACGTATGCAGGATCTTTAATCTATAGGGAGCTGATGCAAAAACGTTCTGGGATATAGACTGGCCCCATAGAACTGCTGTTCTGAACATTTCCTTACTATGAAAGAGGAATTAATTGATGCATGTTTTAATAACAACAACAGAACATTGTTTTTATAGGCAACTGCTTACAGTCCTATGTTGGAAACTGTTTGTGTTCCTAGAAGAATAGAAATCCCATCCTTGCACTGAGTCCTCTATGACGTTCTGGCTGCCAGGTACTTAAGAAGTCAATCAACTAGTTAGTTTTTGTTTCTATAGGGAGATGAAACTTTTGCTTAAGAAATAAGTAGGGTAAATCCCATTCCACATAAATATCTAGTTTACCTTATTTTATTTATTTTTTTTAATTCCAGTGGTTTTTTAAGTCAGTCTCAGAATTTTAGTGATTTGAGTGCTTGGTGTTCTGACAGCACAGCTGTATGCTGTGCATTCATCAGTCTTATGTGGCCTAACATTCAGTCCATGAGGCGGATGAATTCTGAAACTGAGCCTGGAAGACTACTGTGCAAATTAATCAGACTTGGTCAACAATTTTTTTCTGATGTGGAACACTAAAAGCTCTTTGTACATTAATCTCACTCTTTAAATTTTGGCACTCTTTTGATTTTATTTTGCTTATTTATATATAGTAATAACATTTAACTGTTTTTCTTTTTTTCTGTGTGAGTCAAGTTGTAGTATCAGGTTTGCTTCTTACAGGTAGGTAAGAGATGATTATAAAGAACTGTATCCAAGGCTTTATGCAGTCAGTGACCAATAAGTTACCGCTGATCTATTCCAGGGCTGTGTTTTCTCCACTTGACCACATTCTTTACAGATCAGGAGATATATAGGGGAGGTTTTAAGAGCTTTAGAGCCAGTCAATACTTAGTCTTCTGAGCAGAAACTGGACTGTCAACTGAAGACAGTAGCCCTGAGGACCCCGTGAAGGATTCACTCAGAGTTCTCAACAGCTTTAACTAGATTTTCTGTGCTCTGTGCCAGCTGATGCTGCTTTCTCAGATCCATTGCCTTCAGCTCCACTCCACACAGATAATTTACTTCAGTTTCATTCTCCACCTTCATCATTTATTCTCCTCCTTCCACAGCTTAATTTCTCCTTTTCTAGTTCCTCCTGAAATGGACTCATGCAAAAGTAAGTATATAAATATTTTAATATGGTATTTACATGATGTTTTACCCATCATGCTGGAGTCAGTTTGCAAGCTCTGTTTTATCTGTTAGCTCTGTACATGTGTTTTTGATTATCAAGTTTTCACGTGTGACAGGAATGATCTTTCAGTTGGTATTTGTACTGCATCATTTTATGGGCATCCTGTGTATCAAACTGCAAGTAGTTTAGGGGTGCAGATACTATGTGCAGGTCTTTGATTACTTCACCTTGTAAAGCTGGCAATTCTTCCAGCTTAAGCAGGTTGGTTCATTGTGCTATAATAAAAGGGGATATATAATGAGGATTAAATGAAGTAGGGATATCCCGGTAATTGTGGCGGCATAATAATAATTTGACAGCAGAACTGTGTGATCACAATATGTTTGTCAGTTCACCAGGAGGGAAAAATATACTTTGAAATAAGAAATTCTATCAGCCATGGCTAGAATATTTGGAAAGTAACTGTTGGTATAGGTAGAATTTTGATATGCTTCTTTTCTCAAACTTACTTCTTGCTGAAAACCTTCCTTTCAGGGAGTTTCAAAAGCTTTTTCAGATATTATAGCACTAGAAGATATTTAATTATTTTTTATTTCTTAGTTTCTGCAGACCTAAAACAATTAAACTATAACTAGCATGTTAGCCTTCAAACCTAATCTAACTTTGGCTCCAGTTCTCATACCTGTTGCTTCCTATGCCTCAGATGAACGGTCCTATTGACCTGAGCAGAATGCTGATTGGTAAGAAAACATTATTTCTTAAATGTATAATTCTTCTTAAACAAATTAAAAACCATATTTCTTAAAATTGTTCCTAGTCAGATATAAATTTGTAACTTGAATAATCTTAGATGGATGATGTCTGTCATGATTTTGAGCAAATTCATGTAAACCTCTTGCATTTGACTCCAGATAGATGTATTCCTTCTTACACATTACTCTCAGTAAAGTCATGAATATTCCTTGTGTCTTCAGATAAAATCTCTCATCAAGGTTTGACATTCCATTTAATTCAGCGATATGCTCCTACATTGAGATAAACAGAGTGAGATACAGGGAATCAATCAGAAACAGAAAACTATACCAATGTAGTAACTTGGAAGCAAACTCCCTTTTCCTCTAACTCCAGTGACATCAGTGTTGTTAAGCTTGCAATGGGTTTAATCCTTTTATTTTAGTTTGATTAATGCCTTGACTATAAAATCTGAAAATAGTAAGTGGTATTCATACTTGTCATTGTTTATCTTCACACATAAAACAAGCTCATTCTTGAAGATCTGTTTAATAAATTCGAAACTATTGTTAGAATTGCTTGTAAAAATGAATTAGGAAAGGAATTTAGTAGTGTTTAATATGGAAAAAATATACTCTAGAATATACTCTAGAAACAGATGCTGTGAACACTACCTTATAAGAGGTAGCTTACAAATATGTTGAAGTGAAAGAAACATCTGCAAAATCCCCACATTTAGAGTCTTCCACTTCTTTCAAAAAAACCAATGTATGCTTCAGATGTTCCTTGCTCTTATAGCTTGTCTTGTGTAGGTGACTTCACAGAATCACAGAATATTAGGAATTAGAAGGGACCTTGAAAGATTGCCTAGTCCAACTCCCCTGCCAAAACAGGATCCCCTACAGTAGGTCACACAGGAACGCGTCCAGGCGGGTTTTGAATGTCTCCAGAGAAGGAGACTCCACAACCTCCCTGGGCAGCCTGTGCCAGTGCTCTGTCACCCTCACAGTGAAAAAGTTTTTTCTAATCTTTCTGTGGAACCTCCTATGTTCTAGCTTGCACTCATTGCCCCTTGCCCTATCATTGGATATCGCTCAAAAGAGCCTGGCTCTGTCCTCCTGACATTCCCCCTTGACGTATTTATAAACATTAATGAGGTCACCCCTCAATCTCCTCTTCTCCAAGCTGAAGAGACCCAGCTCCTTCAGTCTTTCCTCATAAGGGAGATGTTCCACTCCCTTCATCGTCTTTGTGGCTCTGCGCTGGACTCTCTCAAGCAGTTCCCTGTCTCTCTTGAGCTGAGAGGCCCAGAACTGGACACAATATTCCAGATGTGGCCTCAGCAGGGCAGAGTAGAGAGGGAGGAGAACCTCTGTTTACCTACTGGCCACCTCCCTTCTAATACATCCTGGGATGCCATTGGCCTTCTTGACCACATTGCTGTTTCATGGTCATTCTGCTATTCACGAGGACCTCCAGGTCCATTTCCCCTATGCCGCTCTCCAACAGGTCAATCCCTAATTTATACTGGTACATGGGGTTGTTCTTTCCCAGATGCAAGGCTCTTGCCCTTGTTGTATTTCATAAAATTTGTCCCTGCCTGACTCTCCAGCCTGTCTAGGTCTCCCTGCAGGGCAGCACAACCTTCTGATGTGAGCCACTCCTCCCAGTTTTATGTCATCAGCAAACTTGCTGACAGTGCTCTCTGCTCCCTCATCCAGGTCGTTGATGAATATATTGAATAGTACTGGTCCCAATACTGACCCTGAGGGACTCCACTAGACACAGGCCTCCAACTAGACTCTGCCCCATTGACCACAACTCTCTGTCTTCTTCCTTTCAACCAGTTCAGAATCCACGTCACCACCCAATCATCCAGACCACACTTCCTCAGTTTGGCTATGAGGATGCTGTGGGAGATGGTGTCAGATGCTTTACTGAAATCCAGATAAACCACGTCAACTGCATGGCCACCATCCATCCACCTGGTTATGTCTTCATAAAAGGCTATCAGGTTGGTCAAACGTGACTTCCGCTTGGCAAAGCCATGCTCACTGCTCCTAATGACCCTCTTATCCTTGATATGCCTACAGACAGCACTGAGGATAAGTTGTTCCATCACCTTTCCAAGGATGGAGGTGAGGCTGACCAGTCTGTAGATACCCGGGTCTTCCTTCCTGCTCTTTTTGAGGACTGGCGTGACATTTGCTTTCCTCCAGTCCTCAGGCACCTCTCCTATTCCCCATGACTTACCAAAGATGATGAAGAGTGGCCTAGCAATGACTTCTGCCAGCTCCCTCAGCACCCGTGGATGCATCCCATTAGGGCCCATGGGTTTATGAATGTTCAGATTGCCTAACTGAGCCCTAACCCAGTCCTTCTCAACCAGGGCAAACTCCTCCTTTATCCTGAATTCCTCTAGTGCCTCAGGGCTCTGGGGCTCCTGAGGACAGTCTCCAACAGTGTAGACAGAGACAAAGAAGACATTCAGTAACTCTACCTTCTTCCGGGTTCTTTAGATTTGTTGGGGATGTATAAGGTGCTTTGGAAAACTGATGGTGCAATTGAGCTGAAGGCCAATCAACACTCAGGTAGTTGAAACTCGGGTCTATGCTGTTTATATCATACATTCCATGGAGTCTCCTTTCTGTTTGTTACTTCTTTTCCCTGCAGGCCTTCTAGGAATGAGGAGCAGGCTGAAGAGCATCCTTAGCAGAACTGACAGAGCTGAGGAAATTTTCCAATGCTTCAGAGGTTAAAGGCAAGTCTCAAGAATGAGGGCTCTGGATGCAGAGCATATGTCAACTTTTAATCACTGTAACACTTTCAAATACTCATCCTACTGTTCCCCTCCAGACAAGTAACTGCAGTTAATTAGAGAGAAATGGTTTATTTCTTTGTAACAGGAGATAGATTGGGATGAAAACAGTAAAGTGTAATTTATTGAAGATTAAAATATCTGTCAATTATTTATGTGTTTTCTAATACAAAGTACTTCTGTGACATCGAGCAGTATGGGCCTTATTTCCATGTCAAATCAACTGAGACAGAGCGATGCATGCTTGGGGACACGTAGGGAGTTTGTGAATAACAGTCCTAGATTCAGTCCTCAATTCAGTCTTTTAATCATTAAATCATTTTCCTCTCTTCCCCACTGATACATTTCTGAAATATATTTTATCAGTCAAGGATCACTTGCTGACCTAACAATAGAGAGTATGTCAGGTGAAACATTTTTAACTATGGGTATTTAATTTCACATCAGTAAGTGGTATTACAGGAAAGAATCTGCTTCTGAAAAATAAAGCTTGCTTATGTCTACTAATAATTTGGCAGATGGCTGACATCACTTTTGCTTGCTTTTATAAATAATTATGTAGCCAGACAATCACTGTATAAACCAAAGAAAGAACTAAACTGAAAGAAGATCTGAGGGATCCTTGTGTACTTATGGCAATGAATCATCATTATGTGCTCTCTATAAACCCCCATCTGCTGTTAGGTTGCTAGTGCCAGCAAGTTTTATTACAAATATTACTTTTATAAAACACCCAATCCACTAGCTTTGGTATTAGTTCAAAGAATTATGAGATAAATGTGTGTATTATGCATGTTATGCAACTCAATATATTTATCAGGGCAGTAATATTATATTTGAATTCATCTTAACACAGAGCAGGCAGAACAATAATGCAAGTATCTATCTTCTGATTCAGAGGGCTGAACTGAGAGAGCAAGTGATACACTGCAGTTTACCCACCAAATCATTTTTACCTCAAAATTTCTAGGTGAATAAAATAATCCCTGTAAAAATTCAATCCCTGTAAACAAAATGAGATTTAATCATCCAGGAAATATCTGCTCGCTTATATCTCTGTGGGTAAAGAGAGTGTAATAAAACATTATCGTCTTAAAGAAGAGGAGACCTTAGCTAAGAAAATATATTTAAATACTACTGAACACATAACACATATCACTTTTGTAATAAAAGACACTCGGTTAAAAAACATAGTTTCTCTGAGGCCCTCCTGCTTAGTTTGTTTTTTTTATTTGAATGAAAAAAACAGTTAATCTCAAAGTAATCATGAAGTAGAGACAGTACTATCTCACTAAATTCTTCTGGCCAGGCCAGGTTGCTTTAAGTATGAAAATGCATTATTTGGCCAACTTTCAGAATAATGTCTATTGGGAATTTTTGTTTAGCGTTCACTGGTAAGATGCTGCTGCTGACAATCCACCTTTTTAAAAAGTCTTGCTAAATGTCTATCCCGTACCTTCCTAACAATTCCTAAATCTTTTCTCTTAGGAAAATCCCATGTTTCCAGTTCAGTTTCCCAAACTTTACATTGTAGCCACATGCATTTTTTTAGGACATAGTTCTCCTTCTGGTTGAAAGAATCAATTTTATACTTCATAGGTACCTCAATTTTGAGCTTTTGAGTCTATATGTCTATATGAGTTTTGAGTCTATATGTCAAATCTATGTGTGTTAGTATCCATCGACTGTACTATGTGTTATGCTGTGGAAAACAGAAAGAATGGTTAAGATTTTATGTATGTTTAAGAGCAGATTCAGAGAACAGAATAGTAATAACTGCACAGAGTTTTCACTCCTCTATGCAGCTTTGAATTTTGGAGTAATGTGCTTATCTCCTGCTGTTATGTTACATTTGTGGTAGGGCTATTTGTATAGAGTTTGCAAATTACAAGAGTTTTGATAAAGAATTTGTGGTGTCCTGTGAGAATTTGGAGAAATGACAGTGGCCCCTCAGTCCCCAAAGTTTAGAGCTATCAGTTTAGAAAATAGCTGACCCTGACTTGCTTGTGTTGAAAATGTTCCATTAAAAACCTTCTTTAACAGGAGCTGAATGGCATTAAAACACAACCATATTCCACTCTGTCACTGGAAGCCAACAATCCTGGAAGGAATAGTATTACACTTATCTGAAATATAGTGAATGCCTTTCCTTCTGGGTGATACACTTAGCTTACCACTAATGTGCTAAGCATTATGCTTATATTAAACATTATGCTTATACTATTTCTGCCCTCTCTATTAAAATCTAGAGCTTTGTAGTCACTAGGGAGTTTTCTATCTATATGATTTTCCATATCTATTGGCTAAATTAGAG
Organism: Apaloderma vittatum; assembly: GCF_000703405.1. Lineage (NCBI taxonomy): Eukaryota > Metazoa > Chordata > Aves > Trogoniformes > Trogonidae > Apaloderma > Apaloderma vittatum. Next base: position 33,091 of record NW_009702314.1, read on the forward strand.
ATCCAAATGCAAAATCTAGACCTCATAAACATTAGGTGGATTTGTGAGTGACAATCCCTGGAGGGCTTTAGGTCCATAAACTAATGAGACATAAATATAGAAGAGCAGAGAAGGGTATTTTTATCTGTGATATACAAACTAGTTCCAAACTTGTCTAGGTCATTAATGGAAAACTATATCCGTTTTCCTAACATCAGCATTACAAAATCTTGCCATATAATTAGCATCTTTAAGAATGAATACATTATGAATTAGAACTGTAATGGAAAAGCAATTTGGCATCATCTTTTAAAACTCTGTAGTTTTAACGTGAGTAAAATGGGCATAGCTTTCCACCAATTATCATGTAAAGACTTAGAATGGAAAGAGAATTGTACCTTCAAGTGTAAGATGAGGCATCAGCGTTTTGTGACATATGGCTTCCCTTTTACTGAAGTGAGAGGCATGTCACAAAAGCAATAATGATTTTGCTCTATGTCATGCCACAAGGTAGCAGTGTTGTGGTACAATCTTGATTATTTTCTGATGCAAGCCTCTGAGCGTGGGATCAGTTCTGCTCCCATCAAAATCAACAGAAGTTTTGCTGTTGACTTCTGAGGACTGTTTCCAACACAGCCAATGAAGCCTCACTTCAATGGTTTATGTGCCATGTACCAATAAATATCACAATCCCTACTACATAATATTTAATTGATTCAGTTTTGGACAAATACAGGCAGAGTTAAAAGGCTAGAAAAAGACCTCTAATCAATAACAAAAAATAAGTTTTATTTTGTTTTTCTTTGTTCTTGCATTGTTCTAGTATCTGTGAAAATGAAAAGTACTACAACAAAAAGTGGAAGCATGTGATAAAAGTGACTAATTTAGTAATTAAGTTAACTTTTTATTCCATCAGTAGGAATTTGAGAATATTGTTAAGGCAAGCAGTTTTCAATATATGCTTTTTTATTAGCTAATTTTTCTACCCTTGAAGACATATGTAATTAGATATGAAGTTTTTTATTCTGAAGATCAAATACTGTGGAAGGTTTATAGTTGTCTGGTGAAAATTAAACTTTAGTTCTATTTCAGCAATTCTGTTAATGCAAGTAGTTGTTTTTAAGCAGAATAGTGTATTTCTTTCAAAACATGGTCTTGTTTGGTGGGCTTCTACATGTTGACAGTAATTTATTTTCACTGGAGGTGAAGGGACCCACTTTTTCAGATTGTTTCATGCTTATGAATAGTATAATGTAGAGAGAATTGTTCAGGATTGTTAGTTTACACAGGGACAAGTTAATGAAAAAATCTGATAAAGATTTATGACTGAAGTAAGAACTATTATAGTGAAAATACTTAAGCCTGCCAATTGCTATCAATCTCTCTATCAATAGATAGAGAATAAAGCTTTATGATGTGGTCCACAGATTTTACTGGTATGAAATTACTATTGTAAACTATATGTAAGTGGCAAAGTGGTGACGAATTACAGAAGATCAGGATAGGTGGTCAAAGCTGTCTTCTGCATGGAAATTCTCCATACGTATGGGATGCCAAAGGTGACTGAGGAAGCATTTATTGATTACTTTCTAAGTTGCTTGTTAACATACCCTTATAAGAATACATTTGCAGTTGGTTGTTTTTCTGCAATACCTGACACATTTGGTCTGAAACATTAAGGAGGTCAATATGAAAGTCTATGAAGGTGATATTATGTGAAAAAACATCCATACAGACCATTCTCATTTGCCAAAATGACTCATCTTTCACTTCCAGGGACCACAGAGAAATATTGGTTTAACTAGATACCAAATAGTAATGAAATAGTAATATTCATCCCGGAAAGACTTCCTTAAAATGTAGGATGACCCCCAGAACCACCCTAGTAACTTGACAGTGCACACCGATTCAGAAACAGGCAGATGACTTGAATAAAAAATGCAGGATTTTATGAGCAAACCTCCTGATTTTAAGTGTGAAATTCATTATTTTAGTCTCCTTTGAACAACATTGATCTCTGTTTTGTATTTTGGTTAGCCCAGGTAACAAGCACGAATCAGTTTATGATTTATTTTTTTTCCTAGACAGAAGTATACATATTTTGTAAAACGGAAGAGGGAAACTAAAAGGCACAGTTGTTTTAATAAATACCAAAATAAAGTTAGCTTCTTTTTTTTTCTTAGTCATTCACAGAGTCTACTTTTCTCCAGCATATGATAAAACCAGGATTCTATCTCTTTTTTATTTATGATTTGTTTTGTGTGTGTGTGTATATACACATGCTTGCAAAGAAATAGATCACAACCAAACACACATGCACAGTCGCAATTTTTAAACTGCTAATTATAACTCTCTGAGTTTAGCACCAGTCTAGCCCAGAACATTTAACTCACTCATGGTAGACATTTCTTCACAAAGAGTATATGGAGAATGTTACTTAGTAGGGTTCTTAAAAATAGTTTCTTCTATAAAATTGAGTTTAAAAATAATCATTCAGTGGCCTTTTGTTTTTAATGTAGAGCATTTATTGAAGACCATTAAATCTTGCTTGAAAAGTTGTGAACTGTGAGTTGCTGCTTTTGCCTCTCCTCAGTTGTTATTTCAATTAGAAATTCATCCTGGAATCCATGTCTGTTTGTAAACAGTTTCTATTTACTTCTGTGCAACTCAGTTTTCTTCAGTAAGTTTTCATAAATAAAGTGGATCATCACTTGTAGCCACTCAATAGAGCATTGCAGATCACGGTGGTATCTAGCTTCAGAAAGGTGGGACTGCAAAAGGTTGGTTAGCTAAAATTGATCAGCTATTAGTTAAGAGGCTGGAACTGGTTTGCCACTGCAGACACCCTGAACATGCAGATCTGATTGCTAGTTGGATGGGGGATCTTCAAGGCAATTTCTGCAGCTGAAGAAAATGGAACTGACTTGACAGATGCAAATCATTCTTGAGAAGTACTGTAAACAAGGTCCCTTGATAGACTGAGAAGTAAAGAATTGCTAAAAGCTTTGGATTTTTATGAAATTCGAAAGAGAATTCCTGATACTTACAGACATCAGACTCCTCTGAAATTTGCATTGGTTTGGCTTTACTGATGTATCAGAAATACAGGCTGGGTCCTGCCACTAAAGATGTGTATGTGTGGAATTGCCAGTAGAAACCTGTTCTTCTCTATTTATTGTGTTGTGATCACTATGAAAGGCAGAAGTATAATCAGAAAAATATGCTACTGAGCACAAAACATTTTACTGGGAGAAGCGTAAAGGATGAGCAACTCTATTTTTCACAGGGAAACCCTAGGATATTGCATGGTGTGGAGCAGGAAGCGATGAAAAGTACTTGCCTGGGAATCTGATATATTCTTTTCAATTTCTAGTCTCGCTTTATTCAATTTTCTGTGGAAGTCAGTTCTTTGAAAATAGGAAGCCTCTCTCTGACAGAGCTTTGATCTTTCCCCTGTGAGAAGAGTCAACTGTTGTTTCCCAATTTTTACTGTATTCATGACGAGTAGAAGCCTGAAGTCTCTGCTTATGAGAGACAACATATTTCTATTAGCTGAGAGAAAGAGAGACCCTAACTCTAGATGATCTCTGAATGCTGGGCTCACCTTTTTCTCCTCTTCTTTCCCACTTCTCTATTACTTAACTATTCAACACAAAGTATCAATTCACTTTCACTGAGAAGCAGATTTAATTCCCTCTTTCATTCAGCCTGCCTATCTTTCTTCCAGCTCACTGCCTAGTACCCTTATGACCTTAATTTGAGATTGATTGTATGTAATCTCTTCGAACCTCAAGCGTAGCCTTTTGCGCTGAAGCAAGCTCATGCTCAGCAAAAACTCAGAGCGCTTAAGCATCTTCATCCTCAGCACCATTCCTCTTCCTATTAGAAATCTGGCATTACTAGTTACAGAAAACCTCATACGTGTTGCTGGCCTAGGTATGCAGGATCATAGGCTACAAGGAAAGGAAAAGGAGCAGGAATAATGTACTACTATGCAAAGACAAAACTCATCTGAACCTATGCAGGGATTGTAGAGTTCCCATGGGCTGGAAGGGGCATAGACAGAGAGATCCTTCTATTTTTCTTTCATAAAGAAAAACTTAGTTGTTTAAAACCTCTTTTTCCCACTGTGAATAGAAACATCTAGTTTGTGCTGTTTGAAGCATATGCCCTGCAGGTCCAGAAATCTTCTGGCTGGAGCAAGTGGGGTTGTACAGTGCAACATAATTGGATAAGAAGCTTTGCTGCATAATGTAACTAGCAGTTGTACTAGTACTAAGTATGCTTAATTGGCAACACCTCAACTTTAATAATAAATGTGAACTTATGAAAGTAGTATTACCTTTCATCTTAGTCACCAAAAATAAATAAAATAGTCTTACACCTTGCATTTTAGAAACATTATGAATACAGTTTTGCATCTCCAACTCTGGGTAAAAATACTTGCATTGTTAGTTTCGCCACTTCTCAGGAAGTTAAGCTTCTTTTTACAGTATCTCTATTTCCTGGTATCTCTATGGAATAACACAAATGCACAGGAAAGTTTGAAGACAGCAAAAAAGAAAGAAAGGAATTCTCATTACAATAATAATGTTATGGTAAACATTTGATTATTTTAATTTAAATGTATTATTTGGGGGACATCACTTGATATTTTTCAATAGTTAGTATTGGCAAAAAAACCCATAAGACTCTGAAATAGTTCTGAAGGTAAAAAGTTACTTTCTGAAGATCTCTTATAAATCTCAGCAGGCCTCCTGTGCAATTTTTTGAAATGTATCAGAAATAGAAGTGTATTAATTAACTTCTGTCTTCCCCTAGAATGTGTAAATTCACATATGAAATATCCTCTAGTCCTCTTCAGTTGCTGTCTAACCCTGGAGATGCTGTAAGCCCATCATTTTCTATTGTTTACTGATAAAGTTGCCTAAGCAGTGAAATTCAGCTCCTATGTATGTCTATGACTACATAAGCCCGAAACATTGTCAGGCTTTGTTAAAACACATTTTACTAGGAATATAAGAAGGTGGAAGTAAAGCTTTGGGCTTCTTGCCTGAAAACTCAAATCCAATAGGTATTTTTAAAGAATATCTAGTAGATTAATCCCAAGAGACAGAATAAATGCCTTCCCATTTTAGCTAAAGGTAGTTAGATAATTCGCTTGTAGTTTCTTATACCTGCCTGCGGTGATCTGAATTTGCCAATCCTATCTTGTATACAGATTCTAACTTCTGTAATAACAAGGTTATAGGACTCTCCTAACCTTGCTCACTGAAACCGTTTTACTTTAGTGAAAAAATAAAGATTTATTGGGATACAGAAGAGAAGGGAGAGAAGGATGAGGTTGCTGGCTAGCCTGTGGTAAGCACAGTTGCATAGCAAGGGAACCAGTTTTATTTCTTCTTTGGTTAAGGTCTGCACATCTTAGGATAAGTGTTAGCTTGGGCTGGGAGAGGAATCTGCAACTTCCCCATTAAGCAGGTGCCCCAGACACTACACAATCTCATGGATTTTTTTTGCACGAAGCTGCCAGGGACCAGCAAGAGCAGGCTACTCCAAGGGGAAGGCGTGCATAGCAAGGTAGGCAGAGGTGGGGGCCTTACAAGCAAAGGTGATGATACCTGAGCAAGGTGAGAAGGGCAGGTCCAAGGGACAATAATCAAGCTCAGCCAAAAGACCTGATTGCTGGGGAAGTTCATAGTGCTAAGGCAGGTCTGAAGTCAAGTTGAGTAGTCAAGTTGGGTCAGTTTTTGGATCAACAGGGTATGTGGCCCTGCATGAACATGGTTACAGTGCACTTTCAGTGTCATTCAGATGAGGAGCAAGTATAAAAGCCTGAGCTAAAAGCAGCTGTTAGTGGAGCTGGTCATGAGGAGCCTCCACTGAAGCTTTTCCTTTCAAGGCTACTGGATGTCCATACTGGGCCTGAGCTCTGTCAGCTAGACTTCCCCAGTGATGCAAAAATGCTTTCAGGGCCCTGACACTAGATTTCTGTGAGAACAACAAAACATAGCCAGGTCACTATTTTCATATTCCAGGTATTTTAGACCTCTCTATATCAAAAAGCATATGTGTCTTTCTGCAAAGTGATATTGATAGCTTACCAATGATATTGCATAGCTAGGTGGTATTAATGGCAAGAGGTTGCCTTAATAGCTTCAAGAGATTATTTGGTTTGTAGATTGAAATTTAAATGACCTAGAAAAAGGATCTATGTTTGGATGTGACGTGCTATTTAAGCACTAGTTTTCTTATCAGGAGATCACGACTTGAAGGCTAATGAAGAAACAACAGAACATAGCAACAGGTGCTCCTACACCTGCTCCTGTAATGTGGAGTTGTGAACCAATGAAGAAAAGAGTAAGGTACACTGCTTGTTTGGTAACTGTATAAGAATTATTCCAATATGTGAGAGGAAGGAACCAATCGTGTCATCATACTTCTCCTGCCAAAGAACTTGAGATACTAATGACTTGCCATGTCCTCTTCTCCCCTACATTTCTGGACAGGCAATGTAGGAAGGGTGAGCATTAACACTAGAAAAAAAAAGGAAGAAATACTAGAAAGTTTGTGTACATCCGTTTAGCTGTTTTATTGTTTGTAATGAGCTGTAATAATTGGATAATTTGGATTATGAATGTTACATTGTTAAGATTTTAATAAGACTAACAATGAAATCTTGTCTTTGTATAGAAGGCATGTCTCTTCAGACCAAATAAATTGCATATGATATTTGTTCTGATATCCTTGACTTTGGAGACTGGTAAACTTGAATGCAGCAGTTTTTACCACAAGGATGGCGCAGCTTGGAGCTGGAATAATTAATGTATGTAATGATGGTAAGACAGTTATACTCCACTTTAATTAAGCTGAAAACAACCATATTTGTATAGACAGTAACTTCTGTTGTTTTGAAAGACTCAGTCTTGTGAAAGATCAGCTATAACTGTTTGCCACAGGGTTATACTTCCTCTCTCTTCTTAGGCCTGTGTAAGGGAAGGCTAACCGCCCATCTGTAATGTTTAAACTCAGCTGCACCCTTGGACAAAAGTCATTAGAGATTTGTTCTATCTGTGGATGTGTCTGGGCATTAGCCCTGCTCCTGAAATTAATGTGAAACAACAAAAAGCGTGATGAACCCAATTTAAGGGATTATCAGTGAGCACATTTCCACCAAAAGTTTGGAAAGTCGGTCTGTTAAGGATGATGTAGCCTCCTACATCTCTCTTCCTGGAAAGCAGCATCCATTTACATCAAGGTATCTTTCTTTCCTGAGTTCACAACTTTTCAAAATAAAAAGAAATTGGATAGTCCAGGTAGCCAATACTTGCTTACTTACCAAGATATGTGTAATTCCCTTTGTTGAAGATAAGAAATGCATCATTTTCTCTCTTGTATGCAATCTGGCTTCTCAGTTCAAATGTAGATCCTAGTAACACATTGCCTCATCATTAGTTTCATGACCATGTGCCTGAAATTTGGGAGAAAATAACATGTTCTGAGACTCTGATCAGTACAGGTTACAGATCTGTAAATTCGTTTTTCCTCTTTTGCTTTATAATATCAATTCCATCCAAACATACTACATGAGGCAGCCACAAGGGTAAGCACTATGTAACAATAAAGTCTGACCAGTGCAGTAAACAACTACATAACAGCTGATGGCATCTTGGTGAAAAATAGTTTTCAGGAGAAGGTGGAAAGATAAAAATGAGGTGACCTTTACAATTTTGTTTTCAAAATTAGCATGACCAACATAGTTAACATTACATTAATCCCACTTTAAGTACACTATTATTACTACTAATACTTTTATTATTATAAATATATTTAAAGCCTCAATTTATAGACCTGTGTTTATGGGTAGAATTACCATCTATGGGCTTTAATATCATGATTATACTTTTTAATTATTACTACCGGTGTAACGATGTTAAGCAATGAAACAGTAATAGGCTTTAGGCAATGGATCTTACAGCTATAATTATCTGCAGTGCAGAAAAAAAGAAGAGTCATAAAGTTTTGAGAGATCGAGTATTGATATAAGTTAGTGTTAGTTAAAATAGTCCTCATTCGTGTTTAGAATATAGGATCACTTAAACAGATCCACAGTCTGGTATTTTATCTGTGATTCTCTGGTATCATACTTTAAAGAGGCAAAAGTATTCCCTTAGTGAAAAATTATGAAATAACTTGCCTTTTGGGAGTTTTGAACTTCTCTTGTTCCATACAATATGAAGCTTACGTCTCTTCAGACAAAGTGTTTAATCTTACCTAATGCAACTACAGTTGTTATCGTTAGCCTTATCTATATAAATGTCTAATCCTTTAAAAGCCTAAGCCCTTGGCCTCAGTGTATCTAATTAAAGATATTAAAGTATACAGATGGCATGAGAAATGAAAGCCATAGGGCAGGTCAGCAAGGACAACTGAAAAGAGTAGTTTTGTAAATGAAGAGTATATATAGATGCATAATGTTACAAGTCCATAAAGATGTCCCCTTTTTCTACACTGAAAAAAATTCTTCATCCTTGTAGCTATAACTTCGTCTTTCTTGTTTTCTTTTCTTGTCTTTTCTCTCGATTGCTTAACATAGGGATATTCCTTTCTCCTGCCCTCCTTATTCTCCTCTTTCTTCATTCCATTCTACAGGTACTGCCACAAAGAAAGCCACATTCAGTCACTCAAGCCACTTCACAAACCTAACAAGCTGAGCCTTTTTCTTTTTTCCAAACATCTGAAAGGTGGGCTGATACAACATATTTTAAAGAGCTTTGCCAGGCTTCAAGACGAAAGCCAGTTAAAGGCTTAGAGGAAGAAGCTAACAGAAACAAGATGGTAAATTAAGATGATCCAAGTCTTTGGCAAACACCGGATCTAGAAGAAGACAGAAGCAACAAGGCATTACTTTTCATCTCCTGACTCTGAAAATGGCAATGAGCCAAAGCTTGAGCCGCTCTAAACTGCTGTGAGTTTAATAACTCTCCCATATAGCTGAAGGCCAAAGATTTGGTCCAGAGATTGTGTCTGCTATCGTATCTGTTCATTTGTGTGTTTAAAGTCCCAGTAGCATAAAGGAATTGAGAATATGTGGTAGCTCAGGTAATAGTGTCCCATGCCTTTCTGGAATAAGGGGAGTTGCATTTTCGATTTATATGTGGCATATAACTCATTGTCATTTGGAAAGGGGGAATAAACACCCTGAAAGTGTACAGTGGGGTGATTTTCTAAGACTTTTGTTATAGCCAAGGGGGGATGATTTTACAGCAACACACAGTATTGATGACATCCACAGAAGTACAGGGTGTCTGTTGAAAACAATTACCTATAGAATGACATCACTGAGTAATTATTTTAGGTACCTGGGAGTCTACAGCCCCTTGAGGATGCAGAGCTTCAAGCATTTTAAGTGTTACAAATCCAGTGCTTCTTCTCTGTGGAACCCACTTATTCTTGCTTCTTTCTTTATAAAAAGATTTTGTCTTTCTACCTAGGATGAACAAGAGTTAATACTTAGGATTTAAATTTGACCCTATAAGATAGTTAGTATAATCTATTATGCAGAAAGACTGCACTGGCAAGTCTGATTTTACTCATGCCTCATGGTATCAAATCAACAAGTTTATCATTATGCTTACCAAATGCGCAAATGGACAAATATAGATTTCTCATTGTGGGCTTTATTGACTTTTGAATAATATATCTGTATTATTAAAAGAAGAAACAGTGGTAACAGTGACTGTATCTTGAGCCTGAATATAGAGGAACTGCACTGGAAGCAGAAGTTTTTGTAGCCAGTCTCCTCCCAGAAGGACTCAGATGACTAGGCTTCAGCTTTAGTTTTCAGTTAAGTTAGATTTAGGGAGGAAGTGATTAGAATGTGGAACTCAGAGTTAAGATGAAACAGTAAGAACTTTTATGTTTTAGGGTAGCATAGGTAAAACAATCACTTTGTTAGTCTCTAGACTCTCAGGAGATGGAAGGGGATCTCAAGGAACTTAAGCCATCTCTTTGTCAATAACAGAGTTGCCTTTAGGGTTTGTGTTGACAAATATGAACTTCTGCAATAAAACAAAAAAATAAGTTGTTTCTGGCTTAAAACATAAGCAGTCATAAATTTGCTTGTGGTATTGAAAGTATAAATAGCAGGACCCTTCTTCCACAAAACGGTTCTGGACAGAGTCTAAGGATCAATAACTCTGTCATGTTTTTAAGATTAAAGTGTATTCCAAAGAATGATACTGTTAAATATCCCCATAATTAAGTGCATCTGTGGGTGAGTGAGAAAATAGAGATTTCTTGTTCGTTACTGTTTAAAGGGCAACATCCTTTCTCCAACCATTGACAGCTTTGGTTGGCTCACAAGTAGTAGAAAAACATGTAAGTAAACCTATGTTCTTTCTTCAAATTCCCTCCCGCATTTTGGTCTAGAGAACTGTTTTACTAAGGATGTTTATATTTTCTATAATCTTTTCTTTTTCTTGTCTTTTTTTTCCCCCCCTGAGATTCCTTGCTTAAAACAATGATGGGATGTTATTGATCATTGCCTCAGAAAGAGAAATTGCCATAATTTAGGATGAGTTTCTAGCAGTTAATGCTGAGTAGGGTGGCTAGACTAAATTATCTTCAAGAAGTCCTTGTTTGTCTGTTTTAAGTGATAAAATAGCGAGTCATTTCAGGAATGTAGATACACATGTAGGGGTGGCTATGAGGAAAATGGGGTAGTATAAGTGGCATTTTCCATTTCCTTTTTAACACTATATTTTGCACCCCCTTTATATCTTACGCTATGTTAGTGATCACGTAGTTAAAACTCAGCATTGTTATAAAGAGTTCCAGAAACCTGAGTAACGAAGTTGGCATAATTCTAAGAACAACTCTTGATGTTATTTCTAAGCTGTGAAAGAGCTGCATTGTGTAATACTACCATGTTGAAATATCCTGGTTATATGACTTTACCACAGCTAAAGGAAGACCAAGTAGCAACACATGTTTCCTAACACAAGGAGCATTGGGAAGGTGACAGCTGCCACCTACGAAGTGATGGAGGTATCCTGGGTGTCTTTGTCAAGCTACAGCCTAAGGCCAGTCTTGCTGGAGATAGAAGGAACTGTTAAAAGTACTGACAGGCATTTTAAGCAAGAAAGAGTTGAGGAAACAGTAATGGAAAAAGTCAGTGGGGAATTGTATTTGTTATTATAATTTGTTCTTAACACAAAACAGAGCAGGAAGACAAAACTTTTTTTCACTGAGTGACAGAAATGTAAACAAAGGAATTATGATTCCTTTTGAGAAATTAAGGTTGTGCTTTGTTCACAACAAAAAATGAAACTGCACGTAGTGTGCTAGTAAAATATTTACTAGAAGGCATTCTGTTGCCTCTGACACAAAGGGGCCTTGAGGCTGAGAGACCCCTTAAAGCTATATCCTTTAAAGTAATCCTATGATTGTTTTCTTCTGCAGGTGTGCTGGATGACAATATATTCTTAAAACTTTGAGTAAGTTTGAGATGGGATAGACTGGAGCTGATTAGAATTGTGCTACTTCTCATTTCTCTAATCACAGACATGATGTGCCTCTCAGGAGTGACCCTTCGTAACCCAATTTAGACCAAGTAGCTCACAACAGTAAGAAACTAAAATGTTCACATTTGCTTGTAAAATACTGTAGGCAACTAACTCAGCTTAAAATGAAGACTAGTTATATGCCTGTGTACTAGTCAGATGCTTCTGACCTGGAGCTTGTATTTTAAAGACTTTTTCCTGGTTTTAAGGCATTTAATACCACTAGAAGTCAACTCTTTATTTGTGGGACTTTAGAAAAGTGAATCCTTCCTGTTTATTATCATGATTATGCTGTAATTGCTGGAGGGTTATATGGGTTACCAAAGGGTGGCTTCACAGGACGGCTGTAACAACTGTGATGACCCACTACAGAGATTTATAAAATTTGTATCAGTGGAGATTTCCCAGCTGCCAGGAGATGTGTCTGTGCATCAGCACAAAAGCAAGGCCAGAAGGAAAAGAAATGCTGGGTTTAGCTCAGAAACATCCACCAGCTTTGAGGTCACCAAATTTCAAAACACTAGCGAGATGACCTCAGACTTGGATTCTGAAATGACCTATATTGTCTCTCACTGCTATGTCTCTAAAAATAGGTATTAGAAATTCTTTAAAAGGGTACTCAGCTGGGTCTGTGGGATGAGCAGTTAGTACAGGCATTAACATATCTGTCAGCTGGGTGTTAGAAGACAGCTTCTGGGTCACTGCTGGCTCATTGCAATTGTAATTTTCGTACAGTCTTAAATGCTGCGGTAACTGACAGGAGCCATAGTAATGGAATAAAGAGCTATTTTTTGCATAAATGTGTTCAGGTGTAATGGAGATAAAATATTTAATTTCTTGAGCACTTGAATTATAACATTCCTTGCTCAGACTCTGTGTCTTGACATTAACCCTGATAAAAAAATGGAAATTCTGAAAATCCAATGCTTACCTATATTCTCTGTGGACTAACAGCCAACTGGGCACCAAAAGGAGGAGGCAATAAGAAGCATAATTACTATATATAAATATGCTCTGTGTTTTCTGTTTTCCATTTTGAAAATACTACCTTCCTATATCTTTTTCTATGCCTTTCTATATCTTTCTATATGCCAGTCTGAATACACTTGCTGCAGTTTTAGTGCAAACTGAAACGGTTCTTAATTATGAAGAAAAATAACAATAACATCAAGAAACAAGTGTAAACAGATCTTGAATAACATGCGGGTTTTGTTGTGGGGTTTTCTATTTGCTTCAGTGCAAATTCTTTCACGGTAAGTATTGGTTTAAAATGCTACTTAAAAGAATTTCTACAAAAGGAAAAGTAAAAAGTGATACTGTGAAGTCATTTTTTTAATTGGTACAATTGACAGCCTGACAAATCTGCCTTGTCAAATGAAGCTGCAGTGCATATTCTTCAAGCTCTTTACATTTCATGACATGTTAATTTCCTTCCACTTTCCCCCCAAAAAAACCTGTGTAATAACAATATATTTTTCCTCATGCAAACACCTGAGGTAAACACACACCGGGTTACTTTGACACAAAAAATAGTGTTTTGCACTGAACAAAACAAATGGAGAATTCACCGTAGTCAGCAGTTTGCAGCATGTCCTCCTGTGTAAAATATCTGTTGTATCTTACTATTGTGGCAGCTTATGAAATAGTAACAGTCGGTTCTGAATTTTTCATATGATATGTGCATTTGTTCTCAAACATAAAGCCTAAAAGTAGGTCTAAACTCAGAGACTGTCTTTCTAAACATAATCAAAATTCATACTACTCAGCATATGTATTTGAACTGCAGGACAGTACCTCATGGCTGTGCATCGATAGCCTTCTAACACTGAAACACAACAAAACAAATGTAGCACAATAGCAATAGTAAAAGCTTCATGGTCCAAATAGGCTTCTGTTTATCTCCTAAGCCTGTCAAGCCACTGCTTCAACTGTTTGTAGAAAAGACCATAAACCACAGATTTTCATGTTGAAAGTTAATAAGAATGTAAATCTGAAAAGTAAAGTATAACTAAAGCGGTAACTTCAGAGTTGTAGGCAAAAGAGGGTGGTGTTATGGTCTGTGAAAGTTGAAAAAATTATGAAGATGATAGTTACTGTTTAATTCTGGCCAGCCTCCATGTTCTCCAGCTGATAGCCTTTACCTTGGCAAGGTCAGATATGATTTTTACTAAACTAAAAGTTCATTTTGCAGTTTACTTCACAATGAAATTGATTATATGAAATATAGACTACAAGGCAAAAATAAACTGACAAAAAATGCCCATGACTCCAGAAGTTTATAAGTCAATCTCAGCTGAAAAACATTGCTTCATCTCCAACTGATTCTGGAAGGAAGAGAAGAAAAAACCTTTCATTCATTCAGAATAAAGCCTGGATTAGCAGTAATAATGTAATGTCACCATAGCACAGACTTTCAGAAAGCATTCGATTTGAAAGGTCAGGTTATTCTATTATAAAGATCAATAGGGACCAACAAATGATTCAAAATAGTACTAAATAGCTTTAAATTACATTAACAGAGACTAATTAATTGGTTTATTTTGTAACTTATCATAAAAAATTTAGTATAAAATGGTGATGTTTGGAAGCCTATGCTTCATTCATACTTAAGAAAGTCCTTGTATATCTTCTTAGGCATAAAATGCACCTCCATGTTAAATATAGAAGTACCCATGTATTGTGTTTCTGTAATATTTTAATCATGGCGCACGGAAAGGATTATATGCCAACCTGAGAGCATGCCAACAGTATTAGGAATGATCTAAAAACTAGTGAAGCTCCTGTTGTTTTCCCTATCAAAAGCTGAATTTTTAGGAGCAGTGATCAAGTGTGAAAGTAGTTCTAATGACTTCACTTACATGAATAATTATTAACATACTCCTAGAATTGGACGTGTGCAGCTTAGCCTCACTTGTGTTTCAAAAATTATTTTGTCTGTATTTAAAATAACACTGTTTGGAAAAAAATGTTTTTGGGAAAGTATATATCCACTTGTTTTCTGTTTCTTTTTTTTTGTTTTGTTTTTTTTTGTTTGTTTGCTTTTTTTTATTCTAATGCAAAGTGAAAGCCAAGGTCTTTCCAAAATATGTACCCTTTAACCTCCCTCCAAACTGTAGTCTATTCTGCAGTAGCTTATTGGATAAGACCTCTTTTCTTAAATGTGAGAGTCCCCAGCTTACAGTTAAACTTAGATTTCCTGTATTTTAGGTGAATTTCAGGTTTCCTGCATTTCAGGCTGAAACACGATGCTGTTGTGCTATTCTTTCTTATTCAAAAATTTCACCCGGGACCTGTAACACTCACCTAATTAAACACATACAACACACATTTCAACATTCATGGAAAATTTAATTTCTCATAAAACGCAAACATCAATAACCCTTCTAAATTTGAAATAACATTTTTATGTTTACAGTTGTACACTTATGTACGCAGTTAAGTCTGGAATCTACAGTGTATTTGCTTTTTATACACACATGCGTTAGAGTAAATTCTGTGATTTTCACATAACCTACCCTTTATAGAACTATTGGATGCTTTCTTCTTTCTCTCTGTGTAGGTGTTTCTGTCAGTCTCAGAACCCATAAATGCAGGCTGAGAGACAGTTATCCATTGCGATGGAGAATTTCTCCTAGTGGCCCTTGCCTCTGAGAAGAAATTCTGAGAACACCTTTTTGGGAATGTATTTAATACGTATTTGTGAACCTGAAATACCCATTGTATCTAAAACTTGAATGAAACATTCAGTAATTTATGTTTACAATGCTAAACTGGATAGAGTGATTGCTCAGAAACTAAGAGATGGTACCTCTTGCTCCAGTAGTGCTGATGTAATGCAGTGCTTATATTTTCTTGACAGAATAAAGCATTTGCATAGATAGTACCATTAAGTGCTGAAAAAATAATGATATTATGGAGGAAAGTAGAAGTGGCAAGGACTCGTAGACAGATTAGTGGAAGACCACAGTTCCTTCAGGGCTTCAGCAGTGTGTGTCTCTTCCTGAAGTTGGCAGTGATTTACAATACAGTTGAGTCCCGACAAGGAACCAACAGACATGCTTTCCTAAGAAAATATTTATATAAATAGGATGATCCCAAGGGTCTTTTCCAACCTGAATTGTTCTATGGTTCTATGGTTCTATTGCTTTTGTAGGAGAGTCAAAGATTGAGAAGGCTAAACAGAGCAAATGAAGAAGCTTCTAACAGGTATGATCTCCAGAGAAAAAAAGTGGTAGAAAAGATGCTGCCTCTGGGAGAGTATTAAGTGAAAACAAAATGCTGACATTCAGTTCTTCGTCGAAGACAATTCTGCTTCTCTATTTTTATTCTTAAAGTAAATCCTTTAAATGCCTTCTATGTTTAATGAGATTTAGCATTAAAAGAATTTATGGCCAGTGCTGCAGAACTTGGATTCTTAGTGCATTTATACTAGTAATTCCACTGTTGTCAGAAGGACTACTCATGTCAAAGTCTATGAGCCTATATAGATTTTAAGGAAGTATTACAAGACTTTTAATAGATCTATGAAATGTTTCTTGTTTCCTACAATGTCTTATGAGAATTAATAATGTTTAAAGGAGATCTGGTTAGTTTTGGAAAAATCCATGAAATTCATGTATGCCATCCACTAAACTTTTGTGCACAAATTATTTTCTAACATTTAAGGGTTTTGAGAAATGTTGGGGGGACTATTTTCAAGCAATCCAACAAGAACATGTTGTTTTCACAGGAACATACTGTTTTCATTTAAATATAAATTCTAAGGAAGAAATAGATAACCAGAAAATTCAAACAAGTTTGCAGAAATGGGCTGCAGCTTTCTAGATGGAAGGGGAAAAGCTGTCAGAATTCAGCCCTATGTGTCTGCCTTTGCATGGTTTTCTTTTGGTTTTGTTTTGTGGTGTTTCGTGGTTGGTATGTTTTTTTTCGCGGTGTCAACTGACGGATGAACAAGTAGCTAGGATTAAACAAAACTACCAGGTGTATGGCACAAGTAATTTATAACAATCAAGGTCTCTAGATACACAGAAAATGAAGAATTCTTCTGGGAAAGAATTTACAGTGTAAAAAGGTAGCATTAGTGTCATGGAAAGATTAGATAGTTAACAGGTTTTAGCAGCAAAGCACTACCTTTATAAAGTTCTTCTCAGTTTCATTAATCTAGTCCATGACAGAGAGGGTTTTGAGCAGCAAGGGAGCTGTGTGAAGAATATGTACACTATTACTGTTCTGCCATTACTGCTGATGCACTGTTGGGTTATCACACCATGTCTCTTTCATCTTTTTATGATCTTTACATACCCTATAGCTACTGCTACATTACATTTAATCATCTTTAACAGCTTGAATGTCAAAAAGTTAAACAGTTTTAACTATCCTTTTTTTACTTCAACAATATGCAACTTAATAGCACCTGTGCTGAGCTCATTAGAGCTATTGACAGATTTTGTGCCACCCTGCGCTGATACCCTCACCATTCTTACGATCTTGTGATACATTTATGTGTTATTAAAGCTGTGGAAAGTGATTTTATTACAGCCATGATCTTCCTTTGATACCATTTTGCAATCTAACTCATCTCTCACTAAGACTTAGGTCTTAGTCACAGGTTTTCCATACGCTGTCTATGTCTGAAGACAGAACAACTAATAACGTAGTCCACTGTCTGTAAAGCTGGTGCCTCAGATTTTTTCAGCATAATTCATGCATTCTTATATCTATATTAAAAGTTTATTTCAAAATTTCTTATCCAAACATTCCAGCTTCAGGCCTGTCTATTTTTGATAATTACGATATCAAGTAGAAATTGTGATCACTGATGTTCAAGAAGTTTGAGTTCAAATTGCAATAAATGCTGCTAGGATGAGAAGAGAAACAGCAAATACATCTTATATGAAGGGTCTAACAGAATAGAACTAGATTCACAAAGTAAATAGTAGGAGTAAGCAAGAGTATCTTTTGTAATCCGTTATAAGTTAAGCAACTCTGAGAGAATTTATAAAGAATTCCTCTCTATGAAGCAATAGTTAAAACTAATGAAAAATAAGTTGAAAAGCATTCTATAATTATCTTCCAGGGTGAAGAAACTTTTGAAGCTTAAGCTTAGAGAAAGGTAAGTTTCTGAACTAATTGTTTTGCCTGGTTGCAAGCAGGAAAAAGAGCTGAATTTGATGATCCTTATTCCTGTTATATTTCCATTGCTTCTACTTTTTTCTTCCTTTTTTTTCCTCCCCCCAAATGATATGGAAGAAAACCTTCTTGTTTCCTTGCTTTAGTAAACCAAAGATATTTAAGCCTTTCCAATTTATATATATGCTTCCAAATATTTCAGCTTGATGCAATAGACTCTGAAAATGTCTAACATTGAAATGTTTTCAGATTGAGTTGTACAGTCAGCTAGCCTCAGCAGCATAGGGCAAAGTAAGATTTGCTCTATGGTCAGGCAGGTGATGAGACCACTGATGCACCAACTCTGGCATCGATGCCCAACAATGGATGCTTGAACTCTACTGCATGACTGTTTCATTTCCTTTTTATTTCTGAACAGAGAAGGATGGAATGGTACAAATCTGCAACTGATGGTAGAAAGCTTGAATCTTCTCAATATTCAGATAATTTCCTGGAGCATTTATACCTCTGAAAGTAGTCAATCTGCTATTAATAACTCCACACCTGGACTACTGCATCCTGTCTGGCCTCTCCAGCCAAGGCTGAGAGAGCTGGGACTGTTCAACTTGGAGAAGAGAAGGCTCAGGAGGGACCTCATCAGTGTGTACAAATTCCTGAAGGGAGGGTGTGTAAAAGATGGAGCCGGGCTCTTTTCATTAGTGCCCAGTGACAGGGCCAGAAGCAATGGCACAAACTGAGACATAGGAGGCTCTGCCTGAACATCAAGAAACACTTTTTAACGTAAAGATGATGGACCACTGGCATCAGGTTACCTGGAGAGGTTGTGGACTTTCCATCCTTGGAGATATTTTAAAAGCATGCAGACATGGTCCTGGGCAATGGTTC
Organism: Apaloderma vittatum; assembly: GCF_000703405.1. Classification (NCBI taxonomy): domain Eukaryota; kingdom Metazoa; phylum Chordata; class Aves; order Trogoniformes; family Trogonidae; genus Apaloderma; species Apaloderma vittatum. Next base: position 51,648 of record NW_009702314.1, read on the forward strand.
TAGGTGCCCCTGCCTCAGCAAGGGTGTTGGACAAGATGACCATGAGCCGTCCTTCCCAACCTCAGCCATTCTGTGAAGAAAGGGTCTCATACAGGGAACATAGTTTTACAAAAAAGAGAGGTCATTGCCAATCTGGAAAAAAGAAATGATAAATCACCAACTGCGCTGTTGTTTGACTGGAACTTCTTCAGTCTTTGGTGTATTCTCATTTCTCAGTTACCGTTACTTTTTACTTCTATTATGAGTGACTTAAGTATAAGTTCAAAGTAAATCCAATATATTTTCTAAGAAAAAAACCTAAAGACAAGTTAATGGTTTAACTTTTACAGTTTATTGTCTATTTTGTGGTAGCTGTCCAGAATTTTTACATTGAGATTCAAATTAATTAAAAGCATTTTAATGAGAAACAGTCAGTTTTGATCCCTTTTTGAAACTCTTTTTTAATTTTACTATCCTTAATGAAATATTACTTTGTCTTTTCAATCTGACTTTTAGAAGATTTTTTTTTAACTCCAGAAATTCTCAGGAACAGGTAAAGGCATTTCGCTACTTCAAATCTACTACCTCTGAAGGCTTTTGCATAAGCTTAAAGTTTTCGATCTATGCATTTCTGAAAGACATTATAATTTCCTAAACTTCACCTATGCAATGCAACAGGTGCAACCAAGTTTATAATCTCATACTTAGACTGAGTTCCATGATAGAATTAAAAGAAATACTATTTTCAACAGAAGCAAATACTTATATTGCCATCGAAGGCATGGGTAGTTACTAGGCATCATTTGAATACATCAATAGAGAATTGATCCTTGTACTTTCAGTCTGTCTCCAGAGCAAAGAGTAATATTATTTTCCATAAATACTTACAGATAGCTACTTCCACTTGCTTGAATTAAGCCAAAAATAACATGGCACTCTATCACTCATTAGAGAGCTTCCAGAAGTTTTTGAGTTAATTTCTAAACAGACATAATCTATACATTTGCCTACCTAGTTCCAAAATTATTAAATACATTCAATGTGTCAGAGTTACATTTCTTTTAGGTATTTTGATTGCTAAATTTATTTTTTTTTTGCTACTAGCTCTCTTTGCAGTAGGTTTTTCACTGCTACGGCTCCTACATTTGCATCAAGGAATATACCCGTGCCAGCAAAACCAGATGTGTCTATTGATGGTTTCCTTAGTTTAAAGAATATACTTTTGGCTCAAGCTTGAAAAAAATAAATCCTACTGTACAGAGCACGGTAAGCATGTAACGATGTTATGAAGTTTAGTGTAACATAACGTAATATCAATCATTTTTTAGTATATGTCTTTAATGATTGTCTTAGGTTAGGGATACTGTTTAAATGTAGAGTCTGACAAAAGAGAATCTAGATTTTTTCCTGTTTTCCATTGCACTCTCTCAAATTCATATTTTTCTGGCAAAAATTACAAATGTTTTTTTCTGTAAATGTCTACTTGAGGTTCTAAATATCTACCACTTTGCTGACAACTTCTTGCTGAATAACAACACCTTCAGTACAAGAAAACCAGTAATTTCTGAAATAAACTGTTGGCAAAAGGGACAGTCTTGCTCAAAATAACAGAATTTTTTATAATTTTTTTTAAAAAGTGCTTTACACAAAGTACCCATCTATGTCAGCTTAATGAATTTTGAATAAAAATGAAACTTCTTTAGAATTAATTATAACTAGTCTATGATTATCAATTGATTTTATTATGAGCAGTGCAATTAAGGTATGTTCATAATTAATTTGTCTGGAGATACACATTGAATTTTTGCTAGTAGAATAAAGAGGACTGCCGAAAAAAACACAGCAAAACTTTCTGGTAATGGAACAGGTACTGCAACACCTTACAGCTAGCGCGGATTAATGACTCCATTGGACATTTCCTTTTTTAACAATATAAATGGAAAGGATTCTCCCAAGATACCTACTTACTATTATCCACCTACAATTTCATCGTTACTCAGCAGACCTTGCGTCACTTGAAACATGTTCCATCCTCTGAAGCATATGATCTAGTGCTGATTAATGGTGACATATTGATCTTGGAGTGCTGGGTTTAGCAGCATTGCTCTGTACACTAAACTTTCAATTGATTTTAAACAAAGTGATTTCCAAAGTAATTTGAAGGTGGTTTATTCATGAATCCACAGGAACCATACTTTTTTTATTTTTCTTTTTGGCTCTGAAAAGTGGGGTCAGAAACAGTGTAAAACTGGTCTTGACTTGATATAAGTATTCACCTGCTTCTTTAAGCTGGGAATTGAGATTATAAGGCAACAGATGCATTTTAAACTCACATAAAAAATGTTTCTTTTGCCACAGGCAGAAGACACGTGGATATCTAAGAGGAAGCAGGGAGTGAATGGCACTAAAGAAATTATGTGGAATAGATTTCCAATAGGAGTAGAACACGATTGTCCATGAAGTATTTAGAAACATTTTTTTTAATTGTTCTACTGACTTGGGCTCAAAACAATTGTAGATAGACATGTACAATTATATATACAAATACTGGTCATGCTGTTGCCAGTTCGGTGACTGCTTGGTAAATGTTGGTTTTATTAAGTGTTAAAAATAGTTCTGCTGTAGGACTTAAATGTGTCCACTTAAATGTACCCCAAACCCAGTCTGCCCATAAAACTTTCAAATTAGTATATTTCCAAAACAAGTTTTAAAATACAAAGAATTCATATATGAAATTACTGAAATACATAGCTAAAGAAGAATTTGTCTTCTTGAGTCTTACAGTTTTAATAACATTAAAAAGACATATATTACATAATGTATCATTATTATTTTGTTGATATGCAAGTATCTTGTGATGACATTAATTCTACATAACTACAGAAATAGATCTTCATAAAATGTGTACTGTTATTTCCTGTGCTGCAGCCCCCACGCTGCCATCATATTCATTGCTCGTATTTCCTTGCCATATTCAAGGTGACAATTCAGCAAATTTCAAATCCACGATCTTGCAGAAGTTCTATCTTCTTTCCATATTCTTAGACCATTAACCACACTAAAAGCTATTCCAGACTTCATTGTCCAATGTAAAGGAATAGCAAGGGCCATGATTCATCCACAGATGCAGGAAGTAATAATGAGAACGTTTGTTCAAAGATTGAACTGAGTCATATGCTTATCCATATTTATGGTGACAGAAAATAAGTCCTTTATATGTATAAGCAAGGTCAAACATGCATGTTTGGAAGAGCATACACAGAGATTATCCTGGACATTGAAGAAGTTATTGAACGTATTATAAACATGAGGTCTATGAATGTTAAAGAATTTCTGAAGTCCTTTAAAAAGAGTTTAAATTCCTACCCTTTAAGCATGAATAACATGGAACATGAACAGAATTATACTTCTCTACAGGCTTCCATTGACAGAAATATGCGATACGACTATGTAGATACATGATACTTTTGGAGATCCTACCCATAGAAGTTAGTGGCTAGAGATAAACATGTCATAAAAAGACAGAAAATCCTTGAAAAAGACAAAGGAAGCAAACAAATTACATTAACGTTTTCACACCGCTTCGCACTGTAAACACTGCATATAAACAACTTCCTTCCCCGTCACTCACTAATTCTGATTGATAAGGCAGCTTCTTATGTCTTTGGGCTCTAGAACTTCTTTCCAATCCTCCATGGGCAATAGGTTTTTAGTCATATTTTGCAGCAAATCAGTTTGCTCTGTCATGCTTTGGCCTTTACCTTTTCCTCTGAAGATAATTATATTTGATGACAGTCTTGCATAACAGGCATCTTACTAGTAATAGAATATCTTACATCTTTTGTAAGAGCATGATAATAACATAGCATCAGATTTATCTAGACATGTTCAACACACTCCTGCACTATCAAATGTCATTTCAGCAGCCATTCGGATGAATCTTTGAGCTTCATTGGAATTTATCTCTGAGGGTGTTTGAGAACATGAATAATGAATCACAAGCAACTTTTACTAAATATAACAGCTGTCAGCTAAAATGTATGGTTAGTAGCACACTGTGGATTCCTGGTGTGGGAGTTAAAGACAAGTAAAAAAAAAAATCTGCTATATGACTAATGATGGTTAACGTACTATCTTACCTACTTTTTTTTTTAGTGTATTTCCTGAAGGAAGATGGCCACACACATGGAAGCCATTACTGGTTTTCGCTCGTATGAGCAAACATGGACATAAGTGTTGAAGGCACTAAATTCCTAAGTAGGCACATAACTCAACCCCTGAGAATTCAGTGTCTCAAATATTTCTAGGATTTGGGCACTCACTGGTATACCTGTAACACTAGAAGTCTTCAAATGTTTTCTATTTATGAAGAACAGCTTGGAGGTGGAATCCTGTTCTGATAGAACATGTTACTGGTAACAGAAAATAAACAGAATTACTGTGACTTCACTTGCTGGGCTGCTGGCATGCTGCAACCTGCCCCTAACTTTCTAATGCAGTACTTCTTACCTATGGCTTCATTGGCTCACACCTGTTGTTGTCTGCTCATTTGCAAAATGTTTTCTATTTTATGGGTCACTGAAGGACTCACAGACAAGGAGCATGTCCTCTTATTCATAACATTTCTTTGCCATTCAGTACTGAGAGATGTTAATTATTCTGAAATTGTCTGATCTTTACTCACCCAACTTGAACTAATTTCCATGGAAGCCACTAGGAGAGGTGATTAGTACAAACTGAGCAAGAAGCCCTCAGCACTGATGGTTTTAAAAGAGCATAGTCTATCTATTCTTAGCTTTAGCACTGCTGAATTTAGCATCAAGAAACTGTTTGTCTGCACAGTGGCAGGTGTTGACTTGTGAGTTGGAAAGACTTTGCCAAAAAACCTCAGACTTTGACAACTGAGATTAATGCATTCTGCAGTGCCTTTGAGTCTTTTGAACTTCTTTTGAACTCCTTACGGAGTTTTAATAAAATTTATTTATTATATCTACAATTCTGGAACATTGTTTAGAGTTTGTTCAGCTATTAATGTTTTACACATATGCATATGTAATATATATATAAATAGTGTCGCTCTTGCCTTTCATATATATATAAAACCAATACAGAATAGTAGATTTTATTATCTATATCACACTGCGTATTTTTCACCTTATGATTTCCAGGGTGTGTTTGATGTAATCTTTTTACCACACACAAAATGAGCTTATCTTCAGGCGGCAGTTTGAAAAAATGAAGCTTCCACATCAGACATGACTGGGAAAGTATACACATCTCTGACACCAGCAGGTCCCATTGAAGAACTGGCCGTACGTTACAGACTTAAATTGACATCTAATATATCCTTAGAAAGCAAGGCTGCTGCTGTTCTGGCCCATGTTTATGTTTATTTGCTTAGGTGTGCTTTCTGGCTTTGACAGTTTTCCAAAAGCAAGAGCAGCTCTTTTTTAAGGGGAGGAAAAACAACTTTTCCCACATGCATTAGTTTTGCAGGCACATACAGGAGCTAAAATCTTGGCCCAGGCTCTGAATGTGAGTATGTGGTGCCACAGAGGGCCCCTACTGGCCCTAAGAGACGTTGACCCAGTAATTCATTTAGTCATGGATTATTTCATTTGTTTCCATGTGTGCCATAACTATGTAATCATCATGGTGTGTTCTGTGCCCTCATATGGGATTAAGATGTTGATTTTTTTATACATTTATATATATAATTTCCAGTCAGAAAAACAGAAAAGCTGGTAAATAGTATCTAGCATCTAGAGATGAAGCAGATGTGGCACACTCACATTCCTTAGGCTACATGCTAGCAAACAAGAACAAAATTCAAAGCAGCATACAAAAGTTACATATTATACAAATCTCATTGTATGTATTTATTTAGAAGGTAGTAAACATCTTTTAGCACTGTGTGAAGTGAGGATGCCCATGGCCATGAGCTCTTCTAGTTCCAAACTCTAATTTAAGGTACTGCGATAGCCACTGAAAACTCTGAAATAATCTACGTGTTTTCTTCCAAAGGGAATATCATAATTTAGATGTGTTGTATTTTTCAAGTGCCAACAGAATGCTAAAAAATCTCTTTCGGCTCTTTTCTTAACCCACACTGGATCTCAGATGTATGCTGCAAGCAGTTTTTGATGGTAATGTTTGTTGGAGACTGTTAGAGGTACAGATGCTGTGTATTTGGCAATACACATCAGGAAGGCTCAGGTTGGGAAACAGAGATCCTGGTAATACAAACCATAATATAAAATCTCAGCTTTCTAAGGAATTATTGACAGTAGCTTATTGTCAGCTTTAAATATTTAATCTAATAAAAACATGAGCCAAAGTAAGTCACATGTTCAAGTGCTACTTTAGGGAAATTTTTGCAGTGTTTATTGTAAATGCATGAAGAAACAGAGGCACTGTAAACTGTTTTACAGAATTTTTTTAATTAAATTTGGAGTACAAGTACATTTCTAACGTCAAGTTTTTGTGAGGTCGATTGTTTTTAAACCCATCAATTCATTACAAGAAATTGCGGTAAGTCTGGTGGCATCATGAAGAGAATAAAAATGTGCTTATTATGCTTTATAAGTATCACAGACATTTCTAATCATTTGATATATCTGCCCAATAATTCAGAGTTAAATCCTGGAGACTCTTAAAATAAACAGAGACAGAGGTAAATCATATTAAGGAAAGAAACTCTGAGGGGCTAGGGCTATCAGTTAAGGAATGGTCCAAGCTAGTAAAACAAGATATTGCATACTCTACACGAGAAAATATTGTAGAAAATCTAAACCACAACCAAACTGCTCAATTACTGTTTAGGGACTTACCACTTAAAAAGAAATATTAAATTCCTCAGCTTGGACTTGGGGGTGTTGAACCACTAACGGACCTCAAGCCTACACAGGTGAGAGGTTGACTAGCTTGCCGATAATTACAATAGGCTTATCCATTCCCACAGAGTGTTTGACTCCGCTTCTTAGCCTGTGTCTGACATAGAGCAGCTGGGTCTCTGGCAAGGCTTGTATTCCAGCTGGGAAGGAGCAACCACCAGGCTCACTAGGAAGCAGAAGCTCACAGCCTCAGATATCTCTCAGCAGAGATTATTCCCTGCAGCCAGATGGTTTCGTTTAACAAACAGCACAGTTGGGCATCGGTTGCAAGTTGGAGGCAATGGTCATATTGACTGGCTTTCTGCTGAGACTGGGGACTGCTCGGATGAGATTTTCTTTCAGTGTGCTTTGTTTTCTCAGTGGTTTTGTGCTAGGTATTCAGCAGTGAATTCAGAGTTAGAATGGAGAATATATTTAATTGTGCTAGTACTTTTGCTGTGCTTGGTCCTGCCAGGAAATAGGCTGCAGCTAGAAAAAAATCTTTTAAGTTGCCACGTTACAACTAAAATATGTGTGAACTCTGCAAATGCTTATTTAATTTGTCCTATCTTTAATTTCCAGCTGAGAATGGTACATAGCAATGCTGCTGCTATTCCTCTCCTTGCTTGCTTTTGGTGGGGGGAAGAGGCAGTGGTCAAGAGGAATGTTACTACCTTGCAAAGATAAGGAAAGTTAAGGTAAGAGACAGTACAGTGGAGCATTCATATTGTAATGATGCAATATTAACAAATAAGTGTTAATGTCCAACAAAGGAGAGTAGGTATATGCTGCTTAACATCTGTTGAACTTTCATATAGCGTCTTGTTTAAAGAGAATTCTTCCTGAGATTCTGTAATGAACTAAACCCTTCTTTAATAAGGGTTAGTGAATCACTGCAGGATAGGATGACTAAGGAGAGGTAAAAACTGTGGATCTCTAATTCTGTAACTGTGGAATAAAATGTATGAAATGCTACTTTAAATCACAGTGCAGTGAAAAATTAAAAAAGATACCAATGTACAATTTTCTGAAGAAACTTTGTAGCAGAAAAAAACCAACTATATGTGTACTGGAAATATTTAGGAGAATTTTATTTCCCTTGTCTCCTTTTGATACAGGATTCAGGCATATCTACAACCTACATATTCTCTGGAGTGTAAATTCTATCTTTGATTGTTAGGGCAATTGTATTGAGGAAACAGGAAAGAGACTTATTCACTGATTTAGCAACGAAGGAAATAGAAAAGCCCCATCTTTTTCCTGTGCTGAAGACAGACGGATGCAACAAGACTGTTATGGTGACTGAGTCACCCAGTACTCTCTGAAGAGAAGGACATCAAAACACCTGAGATATATACTACTGGAAAAATGAGTTTTCTTGCTAATTCTGTGATGACAGACAAGGAGACAGCTATTTTCTTCTGTCCCTCCACAGATGCTTCCCTAAGGGAAAGAAGTCGCTCCTGTGTCCTATGTGTCCTACATAACTTCAAATATATAGGAGTATTTGCTCCATCCAGGGTAGGGAAGGCATTGTTTTAATTGTTAAAAAAAAAAAAAAGAGAAAAAAACCCCTTAACACTCTTACTATGAATACTTAACTATTACAATAATTTTTTTTTTAATCTTCTTTCATCAAATACAGTTACCAGATATGTTCCTTAAATCTAACTTCAGTGTTCTGGAGAAGGAAGGAACTACTCCCAGTACTGATAAATAAATAAATAACAAAACACAGTAGACAACAAGGTAGACAACAGAGGAAGAAGAAATGCAAGCAGAGAAAGACACATCCTGCCAAACAGAAGTAAAATAAAAGGTCAAGAGAAAAAACCGTAGACCTTCAGAGGTAGATAATGGAACAGGAAAATAATTAGTCAGGATGAAAAAGAATTAGGGTAAAATCTTCATTCCAATAGGGGACTGGATCAACTCCTAATCCAGTGATGCCATTTCTGGATAATACAGAGAATACAGGAGAAGATGACAGACTGGACATAAAAAATCTGAGATTAAGATATGAGTCTTTTTTTTCCTCTGGGGTATGTTTGTGATATGGAGTATGGTTACATTCACATATGGTCTAAAGGTGTCTTGGGGTTATTTTTTTGGGCTGGTGTTTTTTTGGGGTTTTAGGGTTTGGGGTTTTTTTTTCTGTTCTGGTAGTTTGGGTTTTTCTTCTGTTCTGGTTCATTGTTTGGTTGGTTTTTTTTAGTTCTGGAGGCTGCTGTTAGGTGAATCGTCTGCCAGTAGCTGCTAATTTACTCTGTGTAACTGGAGCATGTAAGACAATTTAATTTTTTTTTTTAAATGTCCCTTTCTCCTGTCCTTTAACAAAAACTTATGAATGTTGAGTTCTTGTGGATTTTTTATACTTGTATATGAAATAGAAAGGAGGTCTGAAAATATGTTTAAATTTAGTTTTATTTATCTTGTCTATGCTTTTCAAATAATTTTATATCAGTCTAAAGCTATCTTGAGATTGTCTGACATCTTTAGAAGCATAACGCTGAGGAACCTTACAAATGCAGGACAGACTATACAAAAAGCCGATACAAAATTCAGTACCAATCATAAATGATAATGATTTATTGCACCACATCAGAAGCAGATAACCACTGAAATCCATAATTCATTGTAATAGTATCATAGTCGAGCCTGACAAAAAGTCGTCATGTTTATACTTGGATAGTTCAGATGAGTAATTTATTGGTGCTAAAAAATAATGTACTCACAGGGCTTTAGACTCTGTCAACAATAAAAGCTGCATTTTGTATACAGGTTGATGCACCGAAAGTGCCCTTCAAGTAGCCTCCATGAACGTATTAAGAATCTGCGGTATCGTCATATGCTAAGCAACCTTCCTTGCTGTAAACTTTAAATGCACCTACTTTTTAGTAAAAATATCATTGAAAATCATCCTTTTTCAGTGTTTCAAGCTAGATCCCTTTGCCCTGACTCCTGTGCTATCTTTGCCAATAGAGGCTACAACTAAAGTTTCACATTCATAAAGGAAAGTTAATTTCTTCTCTTACAATACCAATATAGGTTTATTGATCACATTTATAATTTTGTAGAATGTTTACAGAATTTTATTAATAATAAATGATTGGAAGCTAAGTTCCAAATTAGAAGTGGATAATTTCTTATGTCTCAAGCCACCCTGAGATGGGTAGAATTTATCTTCGTTTTGCTCATCTAAGTAATACACAGAAACAGCACAATGGATAAAAGAGTCTGGTGTTGGCAACAGTTTTTGTCCTACAAACTAGAAACTGACTGTAGGAAATACAAACTGATACTTATAGAATGTAAGAAAACAAAAGTAAATCAAGTAGGAGAAGAACAATATTTCAAGAAGTGGAGTAAATTTCTAGGAGAAAATAACATTTCTGAGTTAGTATGCTTGCATGCCATTAGGACAAGAGAAGTCTTAAAGTTTTTTCTGATTATTATCTAGCTACAATCACGATGATCTCTTGCTGCAAGAGTACTTGAAACATTTAATAAAAATTGGAAGTTCTAGCCTTGAAACACTGATTAATGGTACATTTTAAAAATTACATAATCTTAATCTGTATTTCATTTATCTAATACAATTTTTATATTATGCTCATTAGTGTGGTTTATAAGCAAAGTTGTCATTTGGATGCTTGATTTTTTCTTTCTTTTTTTCTTTCTAAAATCTCAAACACTGTTATTCTGAACATGTAGCTGCTGTCTTTTACTTTAGAGCTTGTCATCTTTTGGTGATAGATAGATAGACTTTTACATATAAGTATCCAGTTAAAAAGTTAGGTGTTTGTGATCTACCAAAATCAAACTATTGGCCTGTTATGATCCCTGGCTTCTTATAGACTTTCACAAGCCAGAGATCTATCATATGAAAATGTGTATATTTTAATGTTTTCTTTAATGATTTAAAAGCTGAAAGCAGAAATTAAATACTTTCTCCTTGGATCATATTTTATCAAGAAAAAAGATAGTAGAACATCTAGTAAGCCTAGATAAAGTAAAAACAGCTGAGAAAAGGGTAGTCTTGCTGATTTCTCTTTATGAGAAGATTCATCATGTGAAATGAGTAGAAGGAAAGCTGGGCTTACACAGGACACAGATACTGAGACTAGGCCTTGCAGAAGATGAAGGCTCTGTGTCCTCATATGGTTTCTACCTTCCTTTCCTTACAGCTGTGATTTTTTCCAATGGTAGCCAGAGCTTCAGTTGTAGTAATTTTTCATTCTTATTTCATATCCTAGATGTATTATGATATCAACGAATGAATCCATAGATATATCTATGTTGCATAGTTATGTTAAATTCTTTGTTATGCTAAATTCTCTAAAACAAAACACCTGTTCCGTTTTGGGTAAAAAGTGAATTCCTTTTTTTTGAGAACATAATTAGTCTTAGTAAGAACTTTTGTTAATGCTTTGGAATTACTTTTTGTCTCTCATCTAAAATCTTTCCTGAAGTGCAACTCTTCTTGCAACAGGGAGAAATGTTTGATATTGCTACAAGACATATGGAAAAATTGAGACCAATAAGAAACTCTTTTCTATCTGCTCAGAATTCAATTTGTCCACTGAGTCATCATTACATGAAGGTAATTTAGATACTCTGGTTCCCTCACGCTTTTTAAAACTTAGTCCCTTGGAACTCTAAATTTCAACCTCTGGTAGTATAGATGGGTTGAAAAAGGAAACTATTTATAAAAATATAAATTGGCAGTATCTGGACACTTATGCTCCTTATATTTAACTATTAAAAATTTAATTGTTCAAAATAATTGCATAAATTGATATATTTTGCATTTTAGACATATGCAAGGACTCAGTCGAGCCACTTCCTGAAAATAAGCAGAGGAACCATGGAAGGAAGCTGTGTAAACGTTGAGTGCAAAACTTTGTATTTCTCAACTAATCTCCATGTATATACGAGTATGTAAGTACTTGTCGTGG